>NW_020837949.1:37129364-37346230 GCF_003676395.1 Aethalodelphis obliquidens
TGTGTGTGTGTGTGTGTGTGTGTGTGTGTGTGTGTGTGTGTGTGTGTTTTCTTGGATGAATAAAAGAAGTGAGGGTATCGGGATTGTTTAATGAATGTCTACCTAAACCCATTTCCCTGAGCAAAGAGTGGTTCTTGGACATAAAAAAATTTGATCTTGTTTAGAAGATAGTTTAAGTGGATTTTTCATCTGCTGTCTTAGTTTTAAACAGAAAGGTACAGTAGCTTGGAAGATGAGGCCACCATCTTGATCATTCTGAGTCTTAAGGCAATTTATTTTAGGATGTAATGTCATAAAGCTTATTGATTTGGATTTGCTATTTGTTTTACCAAAGGTACAAAGTTTATACAATCTCTGATCTCCTGTTAACAATCATTTCCTTATATTCCCATCTGACCAGCTGACCGTACTCAGAATCACTGTCTGTCCCCCAAAAGTGGTGTATAATGGTATCATTTCTTTAAAGATGACTTTAAAAAACAACAACGGTGTCTTTCACTTCCTTTGTAACTCTCCTGAAGTAAACTGACTATCCCTTCTCTTACTAGGCATTCTTTGTCAAAGAATATATCTTAAGTCACCCTGAAGATGGAGAGAAAATTGCACGGTTAAGAGAGCTGATGCTTGAGCAGGTAAGGGGAGCAGAAGCCCATCACCGTCCCCCTCTTCTGTGTAGATACATACTTGCTTAACTGGAGACCCACCTACATGGTTTTCAACATCAGTGATCTAACTGAAGCTAGCAGTCAGGGGTTACAGATTCACTTGTAATGTATCCTAACTTGCTAATTTCTACGTTTTCTTCCCACTTTAATGCAAAACAAAAACAAAAACCAATGAGTAGACTATGGCAGCCCCTTACAACAAACAACCTCATGTCATCTCTTGGAACGTTCTTTGAATAGTCTCCCCAAAGACTTGATGCCAACTTTTCACTCAAGATTTTGGGATCAAATAAGTTCAGGCTAACTCAAAATGAATAAATAAATGAATGAATGAGATTCTTACTTAAATATTAGAATAAGGAAGTGGGCAGTCAATACCCTTTGCTTTAGAAGTATCCCGTTGTGCAGACTAAGCCTATAGATTATATGATATGGACAAAACTAGATACAACCTCATCATTTTCAACATTACAGAAGCATAGTTGGTTTTTACTTCTTTGGTTCCATCAAGTACAAAGAACCAGAGTGAAAAATCTGTTGCCTGCTGTGCCCCTTTTGATAGCTCTTGGCCTGAAAATGGTTTGAAAACCTCTGAGGTGGGAGACATTATGGTTGGGAGGCTGGGTTCAATAGGAAATTTTATACCCGTGAAAAATGGAATATGTACGATAAAATGTGACAAAAGCATCTCTCTCCACTTGATAATACCAAATTAAAAAACAAATAAAACAGGCTGTTTGGGATTAGGAAATGATGAGGTCGTATCTGGTTTTAGTCCATATTTTATGCTCTGAAGGCGTAGTCCACAAAACTTAATACTGAAGGGAGAGAAGTGGCCATGGACAAGGGCCATGGCTGGAAGAGGGTCAGTTGTACAGATTCTGAAAAAGAGAGAGGAATTACTTACAGTTGACCTGCAAGGAAATATAGAATAAGTTAAATTCTCATTGTGGCCCTGGGGGTGACGTAGATTCTCGAAATGAAGTGAGCAGCTTAGGTTATCCAGTACTGAGGATTATGGAACGACTTTAGCCTTTTTTGATTTTTAAAAGTCTGTATTTTACCAGCAGTCTCTTATGAGTGATTTGCCTCACCCCAGGATATTTACCTGCTGTATTCAGTCTGACTGAATTCTTTCCCTCGAGTTAAAATCAAAAGGGTTAAGAAGTCTCTCAAGAAAAATAAAAATTGAGGGACCTTGGTTTCCTCCACATTCTGCCTGATTGTGTTCATGGGGCCTTGTGGAAAGAGCTATGGCCTAGGAAGCATTAGATCCTATCATAGGCCGTGTAGTGCAAGTGACTGCCATGTGACCTTGGGCAAGTCACATGTCTTTGTGGGACCATAGGAAGGGGGTTGGGCACCGTCCTCTGGACCTCTGTGAGGTAGTTCAGAGAACTGTCTAGTAGACATGGAGATGCACTGCCCCAGTGCCCCTTCTGGAAGGGAGTTGTGGCCCTACCTGCTAGAAGACACCTTAGGCTCTCAGGTCCTCCGGCGTTGCCTCTGCTGCAGAGAGCCACGTAGCCTAAGATCTCCACCTTCCTAGATGACCTGCGTCCAGTGACTGGGGAGGAGAGACAGAGCCTGGCCATTTGGGCCCAACATAGTACAACTGTGACAGACTGTTAAAGGTCCAGAGCTCCCCTGGGGTTGGCAGAAGGCTGCCAGGCTGCCATCCAGTTCAGTTTCTTTTTTGGTCAAGTCCCACTTCTGCCCCTCCCTCCCTCCCTCCCACAGGCAGTGATCTCAAGGATACACCCCAGTAAACAGCCTAATCTCCATGCTGGAGCCTACTTCTGGGAGAACCCAACCTGCGATGTTATCTGCACAAAAGGGAGGGCCCCTCCCAGCTAGTGTCTTAAGATGCAAAGGACTGAGGCATCTACACTTAGGCTCAGCTCCTCCATCCCTCCTACCCTCCCCACAGAGACCGAGCTCGCCCTTTATGCCTCAGACATACGCTCCACTCAAGCTGTTCCTTTCAAGCTGTCCTTGATGTTTATTTCAAGGTATTTTTATCTTTATGCAAATGTGCTGGTGGTAGATGGGCATCCAGAGCAGAAGTTACCGCAGTTCTGACCCCTTTGGAAGGTGCTGGATGCTCTCACCCCCCAGAGTCAGTACTGTCTGCCCTGGCTTTCAAACTTGAACCTTCACGGGCTGTAAAGATAAAGTGCCATTGTGGTGACATGTGATTTGTTTTCCTCTCAGCCTCTGGAATTTGTTCTTTTGACCACTATAGCATGGGGAATTTTTGAAAAATGTAAAAGACAGCTGCTACTCAAATCAAAGGAATTAAGCACTTTTGATACCTGTACAGAGAAAACTTGCATGTTTATATTCATCTTGGTTTAGGTTCTCACAGCAGGAAAACTTTTTTAAAGATAGGAGCTGTTCCTTTTTGCATTAGAATAAGTGAACAAGAATACTATTTTTTTTTAACAAAAACAAGAAGCATTGCAACTGTTACGGAATTTCCGTTCACTTGTCCCTTCCTCCCTGACAGATTTTGAAAATCTGAGAGAGGGAGGGAGAAGAACCTGATGGGAGAGAGAAGGGAAACGTGGCAGAGAGGGCGCCATCCAGAAAAGAGGTCCCTGGGGGAGACCCACCTGCCCCTCCTAACAGGGAACCCCCATTCCCTGCCCCATCCTGAGAAGTGCAGGAAGGGGCCAAAGAAACACTTAACTGTTTTAAAATGGTGGTTGTTATAGGTCGAAAATCATGGGAAAGAAACTTGAGGTAGTAGGAAAATCAAGTCTTTGGAATCAGAGAGACCTAAGTTCAAATCCTCATTTGTCCTGTAGTACATGCAGGATTTTAGTACATGCAGGATTTTAGTACATGCAGGATTTTATAGTACATGCAGAATTTTCTGATCCTCGGTGTCCTCCCCGGTAAACTAAGGATTGTTGCTATCTTGTCAGATTGAGAGACTAGCAATATTGCATGCAAAATGCATGGTACCGTGCTTGAATCCCCTAGCAGGCACTTAGAGGAGGTACCCACTGATGTGGATTTTCTCCTTCTGTTACTATCAAGGCACAGATTTTGGAATTTGGCTTGGCCGTGCATGAGAAGTTTGTACCTCAAGATATGAGACCGCTTCACAAAAAGCTGGTCGACCAGTTCTTTGTGATGAAGTCCAGTTTAGGAATACAGGTAAGTACCCAAAGTGTCCATGGGGGGGCAGTCTGACCTCTGCCATTTGCTTTTTGGTAGAGGGACGGTGAAATATCCAATAGTGACATCTTTTGGTTTTTCTACCAAACTGCACCATTTTACCAGAGAGCCCTCAAATACTAAAATTGCATTAACTTCTGTTTGTCACTCTCAACCTTTATGAAAACAAAAAAGTAAATGAGAGAAAGCTTAATAATAATGAAACTTACCTTTATAAGTTCCCTATAGAAAGACTTCATGACAATTACAATGCACATCTAGTGCAGCGAAATACCTCACGAGTGATTTTTGCCCTTGTAATTACTATTCTGAAATATTTTCTTTACTACCTCTTTAGGAATTCTCTGCTTGTATACAAGCCAGTCCAGTCCATTTTCCTAATGGAAGCCCTCGCGTGTGTAGAAACTCAGCACCTGCTTCTATGAGCCCAGATGGTACCAGGGTAATTCCTAGACGCAGGTAAGTCATATTCTGAATTATCTTGACACTTTGGCGTCCCCACAAGATGATCTGGAATGATTCTCTTGTTCTTTGCGGCACAATTTGTCAAATACGCAATTTCTTAATGAAATAATTAACCCTCGAGGCAGCTGCAGACATCTGCCACTGGTAAAACAGCAACAGCATGAGAAATAAACTCAGACATTTGATCATATCGAGGCAAACAGGAGACAACAAAATGGGATGTGCATATTTTTTTCCCCTTTGGTTTTATACCATGCCAGCATGTGATAAAGTACAATTCAGAGACTGAGTTAACAACCATTTTTTTTCCCCCCAAAACAGCCCATTAAGTTACCCAGCTGTCAACCGATATTCTTCTTCCTCACTGTCCTCACAAGCTTCTGCTGAAGTAAGCAATATTACAGGGCAATCAGAAAGCTCTGATGAAGTCTTTAACATGCAGGTACTTGATTAGCTTTTTTGTCTGGTCCTGTTTATTCCCTTTCTGTCTCAATCATGAGTGTTTCCGTTCACTCTGCTGTGCTTAGGAACAGACCTATGAGCGAGCACTTGACTTAAGGACAAACCTTTAAACACTCCTGTTGCCTTATTGGTCTCTGGAGTCTACAAAGATGATTCTCTCAAAGCTCCCCCATCCACTGTAAGAAGACCTGAGCGAGCCATGGGAAAGCCCGGGCAGGCCGTGAAGGGGGGCACTTTGAGCTCTGCCTCTGAGTCGGGTCTTCAGTTGGGACTCCTGGAGCTTGTCACCACTGACCTCTTAGCATTTCTAAGTGTTTTTTTTTCCTTTTAAGAAGATATGGTTTAGGGGCCCATTGTAAGATCTCTCCACTTAGGTACATGTTGGAAATGTCCCATAATAAAACATTTTTTACAAAATAAAAAACATAGATTTTAGGGATTTTAGCGTCAGTGTAACTCTTGCAACCAAAATTTGTATTTAGATTCGGCTGATAGGTGTTGATAGTAACTCAGTAAGATTCAGCGGAAATTTTCCTTACCACTGTCTTTGGAAAAGGGGCATAATACGTATTGCCAAATTCATGCTTTGAACACAGTACATTGGAGAAAATGCAAAGGTGTGTTCTCTGCCTTTTAGAAGCGCTCACCTATTGACCTGCCCGAGGCTGGGAGTCTTTGTGCCTGTGCTTTAGTCAGGGAGCCGCTGCTAACTGCTCCTCAGTCATAGGATGTATGTAGCTGAAATGAACACAAATGCAGTCCTTTGGCAGGAGTCAAAATCGCAGATTCTTGATGAATTCAGAGGCATCCTCATCAGTCTGAGTTAGGGAGATTTTTTCCATGTTTCTTACTGGACTTTTTTTCTTTTCTAATTTGAAGAAAGAACTGATGATTTTGTTTCAAATGTGTCAGCGTTTTCTGCAGCCTCTAAGCCATGTTTGATAACAGCTCCCATGTTTTCCAGCCAAGTCCATCTACCTCAAGCTTGAGTTCTACTCACTCTGCCTCGCCTAATGTGACAAGTTCTGCTCCGTCGAGTGCCAGAGGTCAGCGCCACGGTGTGGGGTGGACTAAGGGTGCCCAGAGAACCTTCCAGCCCCCAGGAGCTGTGGTGGCCCCTGCATGCTCAGGCTCTCTCCTCCAAACAGGCCCAGCCCACCACCCTGATGAGCCTTTCTCTCCTTCTCTTGCCAGCTTCTCCTTTGTTGTCTGACAAACACAAACATTCCAGAGAAAACTCTTGCCTGTCCCCGAGAGAGCGGCCATGCAGCGCCATCTACCCGACACCTGTGGAACCTTCTCAGGTAGTTCTTGTGGGATGGAAATTCTAGAAAACGAGGAAACGTCTGGCTGTTGCTTACGTCTCTCTGCAGAACCTCACGGTAGCTGCCAGAGGCCACCATATAGGCTGTGTTGACGGGTCCAGCTGGGTGAAGAGCACACCTCTGCCCTGCACCTGTTGTTAGGAATTTCTGTGTGAGCCATGTGCCTGATGTGGATACGTGGGTAATTGCCTGAGCAGGAAAGCTGATAGGGAAATGGGAAATGATTTTACCCACCTTGATCAGACTAATCTCGTTGCTGCTACTTGAACATTAGGAGGGGTGATTGGGTGAATGAGTTGGGGGGTGTCTGTCTGCATGTGTCTGTAACAGAAATTTGGAGGAACTTCTTACATTAGCCAAAGACCCTTGAGGAGACGCATGGCTGCCCAGCCGCGTTTCTTTTTGCCTCTACCTAACTCGAGAGAGCTGCCATGGATTCCTTGCTGAGGTACCCAAGAGTGAGGAACATGTCTTTTTACCTTTGCCATTCTTCTTTGATGCACTGAGGAGGAAGCTGAATCCTAGGGCCTCCCCTGCAGCCCTCAGGAATAAGGCACGTGGCCCTCACCACCCACCCCAGACTTGGTTTTGCAGTGATCTCTGTTAGTCTGAGAGCAGGGCCAAGGTTTTGACCCTCTGGGCCCTTCAAGCGCTTTGAAGGAGGGTTTCAAAGATAAGATTCATGTGGAGCCCTGAGTTTTACCGATTATTTGGGGAAAACTTGGGAGCAGAGGATAATAGTTATTTATCCTCCAGCTCGTTTCTCTGTTTTTCTATGCCATCCTGGCAGAAGTCTGTAGCTACATCTGGAAAGGGATGAGAGTGAGTGGGGTTTGGCTTGATGGGTTTATCTTTGCTGATTGTGTGATCTTCCCCAAAGTTCCAGGATACCTCATCCACACGACACTGATGTCTCGCAGAAATTATATCTGCGTGCATTTGGCTGGACCAGCTAACTGGTTTAATTTCCCTTTGTCACTTGATGTTGCGTTTGTTCCATCTGCTCCTGGAGAGCGTGTCACCAGCATGCTGGTTAGCATGAAGGACTTGCTGGTTAGCCTCTCGAATTTTCTGCTTTGGGTCAAATTTGAAACAGTGTGCATGTTGCCAAAATTTCAATAATACACATTGCTCTGGTGCGTCTACTTTTAAGGACTTTGTGCCTTTTTGTTTAATGTGTTAGGTAGAACCATGTAAAACTGGCATTTTTGTGGGTTAAAAATTGTAACATATTGACCATTTCATATGTTTTAACCTAATCTAGGATTTAAAATGTAAAGTCCATTCACTAGAGATTTTTTGAGCTAATATTCCTCCTTTAATTCTTACTTGCATTTCGTATTGCCAGTCTAGCATTTGTATTTACAAAGAGCACCATAATTTAACTGCTTACTGTTTATTTTTTCCTTGCATTTTATTACAAAACCTATTTGCCATTTATATTTGAAATCTAGTATAGACTTTTTGTGTGTGTGTGTGTGTGTGTGGTACGCGGGCCTCTCACCGCTGTGGCCTCTCCTGTTGCGGAGCACAGGCTCCAGACACGCAGGCCCAGCGGCCATGGCTCACGGGCCCAGCTGCTCCGCGGCATGTGGGATCTTCCCAGACCGGGGCACAAACCGTGTCCCCTGCATCGGCAGGCGGACCCTCAACCACTGCGCCACCAGGGAAGCCCTAGTATAGACTTTTAAAACACTGTTTGAACCCTAAGGGTCTCTGCCCTTTTTCCCTTAAATATAATTGAATTCTTTGTTCCTAGCCTCATCACAGCATATAAAAACATTTTTTTCAACGAAAAGGTTCAGTAATAAGATAATCGTCTAATTTTCTAGAAGGTCTCACATGTTAGCATATTGCATCATAAAAATAGATTCTTGTGCCTTTCCAGAGGCTGCTGTTTAATCATATTGGAGACGGGGCCTTGCCACGCAGTGACCCAAATCTTTCTGCGCCTGAGAAAGGTGGGTATAAAGCCAGCCCCTTCATCAGTCCTGGAATGTGTAATGGTTTGTTTTGTCCTCATTTCCTCCAGTCTCCCGTGTGTCTGTGCGGAAGGCAGATCTCCAGACCGTTAACGATCTGGACTAATTTGCTCTTTAGGAGATGAATGAAAGACAGTTATTTCTGATGCGTTCTTCACAAACTGTGTTCTTGTAGGATTTAACAGCAGAATCTGAGCAAGGTAGGGGCTCCTCTGTTTAATGACTTTTGGTGTCATTCAGTGAGTCACCGAGGCAAGGCCTGCGCTACCTGAAACAAAGTGGCCAATTAGGCTACTTGTTCAGCGCAATGAAAGAAAGCACCTTCTCAGATCGATTCCCTGGTCCCACTTTGTGTCTGCCTTACAGAGTTCATTCTGCCAGCTCATCTGTCGTTTGCGGGGACTCAGATACTCTTTAAGAATTGCAATCCCGGGCATGATGGAGTGTGCCCTGCCTCAAGGTCACCTGAAAAAATGAGAAACAAACACATGCCTAGCAGTTCATAGCCAGTTAGCATCGGTCTGTGCAACACAGCAGAGGAAGAGCAGATGAAATGCGACTTCCTCAGCCAGGGGGGCAGGGCTGGCAGCAAGGCACCCGCTCACCTCCCAGGGTCAGGCCTCAAAAAATCAGAGCAGTCCCCGGGCCAGTGAATTAAGAGTCACTAACGAAATATCCGTGTAAAGCGCATTGTAACTGTCTTTATTAAGAGCTCGACTGCATCGTCATTTGAGTACACCGATACATTAAAACTTTCCTTGCGAAATAGAAATCAGCGGAACTGTAGCCAGTTATTTTAAAACACACATTTTGCTTTTAAGTTACAAGTCAGATATTGATCTTTGTCGGGAGAATTTAGGAACGTGGTCTTTTTCTCACCTTTTATACCAAATAAAACCACAAAGCACATTTAAAAGGACCGGAGGAAAAGTATTTTACGAGTGGTAGTTCCATCCAGTGAAAGTGGTAAGATAAAGAATGGTAAAATGTTGAAATTCTAGATATGTCCATCAGGTGGCAGTGTCTGTTCAGGCAGCAAGCTACTGGAAATCTCTAAAGGCTTGATGTCGTAAACCTTATCACAGAGCGGCTGTTTATAACCTTGTGTGTCTTGCCCTTGTTCCTAACGGGGTTGTCCCATATTTCTGCATCTTGCTGAAGCATGGAGCAGGCAGATTACAAAAAAGGAATGATACCGTCAGTACTCCAAATTATTTTTTTAGGACATTCTTCACTATAGCCCATTGACTTGAGAAACAAGGGCCAACAGGATGGTGTGGCGTGGCTGTTGCTTGCCACTAGTTCTGCCAGACAGTGGAGATATTAGCGTGCCGCTGCCTTCCCCCTTTCAGGGTGCCACTAGTCCAGAAATTTCTACTAAAAATCAAGTTTTACAATAGTCTAGTGACTACATCTTCCATCTGTTATCCAGCATCTAAACAGATCTATAATTCTCAACAAGTTTCCACACTCTCGTGTAGAGATGTATAGTTCTGTTTGACTGCTTGAGGGAAAGAAAGAGACCTGCTATCACCCAATTAAATATCAACTATAACTGTGAGGTAGGCAATTAAGTAAAAGTTCGGTATTTAGGAATTTTGTTGTTTTTTTTTAATCCAGTTGATTTTTTCATTCTGGATAATTCTGACTTTCTTCTAAGATTTAGAGTGTTTACAGGGCCAAGTAGACCGTGTGTTTTTAGCTGTGTTTTTCCCTTCCAGCTGTGAATCCCACCCCTAGCAGCTGGAGCCTGGACAGTGGGAAGGAAGCCAAGAACATGTCAGACGGTGGGAAACTTATCTCTCCCCCTGTCCCTCCAAGACCCACACAGACTGGTGGGTATTTGAAGCACTTAACAATCACTTTCATAAAATAACTTTTATTGACTACTCCAGCTTGTCCTGAATTCCTCAAAAAGGTAGGCATTTGGTGTCCTTAGTAGTAGCTATATAATTTGTTTGTAGTGTTCCCCCTCTTTCCTGAACTCCTGTTACACTAAGTCAAGCAGTGCACCATTCCTAATAAACCCCACAGACAGATTTTGTAGAATGTTCTTTTCCTACATGCCATCCTCAGAATTTAGGGGGTACCCTAACCTTGCTGAGACACTAGCATTTTTTCTATGCTATCCTGAGTCACCTCATTCTTATCAACCTTTACTAAGTCTAGCCACTTTCTTCAGGACTGATGCCCCAGTTTCCGGTAGCCCCTAAATAGGATTGACTAACTGTGATTTGGATAGGCTTATGGAAAACAACGAATAGTGCATCCGTAGTTATCTGCTGCTTAGACACGTCTGTATTCAAGGGTCATATTTCTCAAAGGGTTCATTCAAGGCACTGAATCCCCTAGGGTGTTGGTTTAAGAAGCAAAATTCTTGGCTTAACCTCAGACCTACTGAATCAGAATTTTACTATTTCTGGGCCAAGACCTTAGAATCTGTATTTTACCACACCTTTCTAGACTTGAGAACCACTGAAAATTATGCTTAAGAAACTTCCTTCGTGAGTTTATAACAATACTAGTTCCCCTTTCCTCCTGAACAAGCCGTTGCTTGGTGACCTGCATATGGGGACGGTTTTTAAGAGGGGCTACCCTGCTTTACTTATCCTATCCTGGTGATGGGGAGAGCCTTTTCAACACTTAACATATATTTAGAGTAGTTTTGAAGCTTTACAAATACAACAGCCTAAAGGCAAGAGAAAATATGACACTGTGTTTTTCATGGATTTTTCTGGCTTGATTGTCCATGTTTCATTTGCTGTATTTTAGCATCTCATCTTTCTAGTTTCTTTTTTCACTAAGAAAAATGACTCTCTCTCTTTTTAAAATAAACTATGTGCTACCCAGTTTGTTTTATACTCGCCAAAGCAAAAAGTCACCAATAGATTTGGAAAGACAGGTGAGATCTCCAAACAGAAAAAGAAATAACTTTAGCCTTAATTGATACTCTGCATAAGTAGGTCAGTGTGACCATGAGAGTTTAAAACTCATCAACCAGTAATTGGTATTTTATTCATGATGTCCATATTTTCAGGCAACCTCCAATTTAAACCTGGCGTGTACCTAAAGTTGGGAACTCAAAAAGCATTTTCTAAGGAACAGTAATATTCATGGTATCTAGGTTCCTGCTCATTCAGACTTGTAGACAAGGACACTGATAGAACTACTTTAGGTCTTTCCAGAGAAACATCACTGTAAACATGCAGTACGCACAGGGGCTACTGCGCATCCCACAGTGACGGTACCGGGGAACGCCTAAGTTGAGAGGAAGAGGGTCCCAAGTAATAGAAACCTTGACTTCTGCCAGACATACCATTCCCAATCAATATCTGCTTCTCTATACGTGCATGTTTTTCTTCCATGCTCAACACCCACAATTGATGCCGTAGGAGAACTAACAGTGGTGATGGAACATGGCACACGCTGACAGCATGCCCTAGCGTGTAAGATGGAGGCCACACAACCCCACACTGTGGGGACCGGCCACTCTTCCTGGTCCCTTAGGCTCAGAGTACATGGACGACTGTACCTCTTTCCGGTTAACTTGGCAGGGCTGCCTTCCCTTCTGCACTGATTGCTGTCATGGTCTGTCCTCATGTCATCATGTGTGGTCACTGTTGGGGGGATCTGTAACTGTCTCTCTTCCCTTCAGCCTTTCCGTAGTTTTCTTATGAGTTACAGCCCTCACTGTGACATCTGGGAGAATGGCAGCTCATCACAGAGCAGCAAACTCTGAGCTCATGGAAACCTCTGTAGGCAGAATTGGGAAATCTGGCTTATACGCACCATGTTGACGGTGTCACGGCAGGCCTTTAGTATGTGTGGTTATGCTTTAGAGAGCTGGATTTGACCCACAAGTGCACACACACAGCAGTACCATCAAACAAGCTGTGTCCCGGGTGTAGGGCTTGAAAATCTGGTGGGAGAAACAAAGAGAGGGTTCTTCTTGGCCTTGATGATAAAATCCATAGGCTACCACCTCCCAGAGATAAAGGGAAGACCCGAGGACAAACATTAGGGAGAAAAATGGAAAACTTCTTACCTCTTGTATGATATGGCCAAGGCTTTCCTGTCCCTTTCAGGAATATTGGGGGATGGAAGGGGAGGCTGATGTCAGTATATTCCTGGGACCTATTCTAAGCTATCTAGATGACTTGGGTCTTCCCGTTCCTGCTCAGGGCCAAAGTCAGCAGTTATTCCTGAAGTCTGCTCCCTGGCACCTCACACCTAAAAGCACCTTTTGAAATAGACCAAGCAGCAGAGAAGCATCTGGACTTTGAGGAAGTGGGAAGGACTTTGGACCAGCTTGGGGTCCTGTCACTGTGGTTAAAGCATCATGTATACACTGGTGACTTTTCACTAATTACCCCATGTCTTGGAGCTGCCGTCCTTTGTGAAGAATCCGTTTTGGGTGGGCACCATTTAGTCGCTCCCCACCCCCTTGCCTAGACCCTTGTGCACTAGATCATCTATATGGGTATGTACACACACAGGGCTTTTGCAGGTAGTCAGCTGTCTGGTTTTCTGAATTGAAATGACCTCTCTGTCTTTACAGCTTCACCAGCAAGACACACGACGTCGGTATCCCCATCGCCTGCTGGGCGATCTCCATTGAAGGTACAGGCTCTTGTTTAGATTGAGGCTAGAGATTGGCCCCACGTTACTTTTTTCCCTGGTACATCAATGAGGTGCTTTCATCTGCACAGACCAGGCAAAGAACCTATAAAGAAGGGGGAGAGGAAGATGGGTAAGAAAACAGCACTAGGCTTTCCCTTTGGGGAGCCTGCCATTTGTTTTCAGATTATTAGGCTTTTTCTCCAAATGGTGGCAAGAGAATGTACAAACTAGAGTGAGAATATACACTGAATTCAGAAAGAAATGGTCCCCATGTATCTCCTAGGGCATTTTCAGCCTGGTCTTTTGGTTTAAGGGACATCAAAAACAAACACGTATATTGAAAAACAATCATCAAGATCTACTAACTATTCTCCAGTGCCTTTTTCATCAGCCTCACCCATTTTGAAAACGCCAAAGCCAACTTTTCCTCTTGTAATATTTTACACCAAGGTTTCCGTTTACATTAGAGATACATACTTGATCATGAAAAACAAGGCAGTAAAATGAATTTTAAAATTTCTGGGAAACAAACTGGAAAGCTTTAAAGGTCAGACATTTGATTTGATATGTAGACATAGGCTTCTTAACATCTCTAAACATACAGAATCCCTCACGAAGGTAAAGAATAATATTTAGGGATTTCCCTGGTGGCGCAGTGGTTAAGAATCCACCTGCCAATGCAGGGGACACGGGTTTGATCCCTGGTCTGGGAAGATCCCACATGCCGCGGAGCAACTAAGCCCGTGTGCCACAACTGCTGAGCCTGTGCTCTGGAGACCGCGAGCCACAACTCCTGAGCCCGCGTGCCACAACTGCTGAAGCCCGTGCGCCTAGAGCCCATGCTCCACAACAAGAGAAGCCACTACAATGAGAAGCCCACATACTGCAACGAAGAGTAGCCCCCACTCGCCACAACTAGAGAAAGCCCGCGCGCAGCAACGAAGACCCAATGCAGCCAAAAATTTAAAAAATTAATTTTTAAAAAAAGAATATTTAGTCTATCCAAATTGAATCAGACTGGCTGCAAGGATTGTCAGTACATTCAGAGGTAGGTGTTCAGAGCTGCTATGCCAGAGGCTGATATGAGGTTGAAGTGAGTGTTGAAAGAATGATTTTGTACCTGAATGACTTAGGATTTACACATTCCATGTCCTTTTTGTTGATGAGACATTTCTAACTAATGTAAAATAAAAGGACAAATTAGCTTCTACAAACACATGGGATCACATTGTGATCCCATACATCTGTGGTGCTAAGGACTGTTGCTGGTAGAAATTGAGAATCGGGAAGGAAACCCCCCCCCCCCAAACGGAGAAAATTGCAAAGAAGTGTGATTTCGTTTGCATTGCCAACATTGCTGATGTCAAAATTTGCTGGTGGGTGCAAATTATTTGCTAGTTCGGTTGTCATTCTGTAGAGCAGCTATTAATTGTAAAGTACGTGGGACTGCATTCACCCTGAGCCATTGACTGTCATCTTGATGTGATGGGAACAAAAGCAACATGGTGTTTCCGCATCGTTACACTTCCCCTTGCTTGCAAAGAGCCCCTCGTGTTGCTATGGAATTCACACATGCATTTTTTTACTTGATTGTGTAGAGTAGTAATAAGACTAGGAATTGATTCTTAAAAAATAGAAAGAATCGAAGGGCTGAAAATGTTCAAGTAGTCACCAAATAGTTAGCAAAGTGGTGTATACTGTCTCTCCACAGACCTGCCTATGTTCTTACCGGCCATAGGTAGCCTCGTAGCCGTATTTTTACAAAATAGGTTTGAAGAGAAAATGGGTGGAACATTTGTGTTGTAACTCCTGGGTTACATTAGAGGGCGTAGTGCTACCAAGTTACAAGCTTTGCTGTGCTTAGAATGCAGAAAACTCCTTGACTGATAGTTTTATCAGCAAATAAATGATGGAAGTAACCCTGTGAAGACTCAGCTTACCTGCCTTATTTTGAACTTAGTGTCTAATTTTTAACAAAAAATTGCAGTGAATTTGGATCTCTTAACTAGCCATGCTTAACTTTAGGCTCCTGCTAAATGAAAGGATTTGTGTCTACTAGCACTGTTTTTGTTTCAAAAGAGAGACCAAGGTAAAGTTAATCTAGGGTAACATTTCTTGGTTTTATAGGCCGTTTATGTGATACATGAAAAAAAATGGTCTATGGTCAAATGAGTTTAGGAAACACTGGGCTGAACAAAGTCATTTAGGTTGCTTTATTATAAGACCTTAAGAAGCTAATATGCTTTGAATGGACTCAAGGAATACGTAGGGGGCAGTATTTCCCGGTGGAACCCTTAGGGAAGTAGCACATTCCAATGCCAGCGGGGCTAGACAGCTAACAAATGAGTGAAGGAGGCCAGGAGGCCTCACTGTGTTGGGGTGGGAATGGTGGGAAAGTGAAGAATTCATGCCCCATCCAAAGGGGACAGCCCTGCTCAGCTTCAAAATAATATCTCTAGTTAGAGAAAGTGAGCAGTTGTTGCTAGAACTTCCAGTGGTTCTGCTGAGCTAGAAAGGGAAGTGGTATCTCCAACGGGTTTGGTTTTGTTTTGGTTTTTGCCAGTTTCCTATCCTTCAAACCATGGGACTGATGATATGCCTCTGCATTTTCTCCCTGAATACTTTTATCCTCTTTCTGTCCTGACCATGATAAAGAGTAAAGTGGGCAGTGAGGTGAACCGAATGGACTGGCGGCCCTGGCAGATAAATGCCTTATGTATATGTGCGGTTCTGAGGCACGCCAGCACTCAGATTTGAGTCTGGGTGTCTGCATGAGTCTTCCAGGGCCGGCAGAGCAAAACCCCACGGACTGGGAGGGCTTCAACAACAGAAATGTATTTTCTCACGGTTCTGGAGCCTACAGGTCCAAGATCAAGGTGCCACCATTCTCGGTTTCTCCTGCAGCCTCTCTCCTTGACTTGCAGACGGCCACCTTCTCCCTATGTCCTCAGGGTCTTTTCTCCGTGTGCATGCGTCTTTGGTGTCTCTTTGTGTCCAATTTTTTTTCCTAAAAGGATACCAGATTGGGTTGGGGTCCATCCTGAGGGCCTCAATTTCACTTACTCGTTCTTTAAAGGCTGTATCTCCAAATGTAGGCACATGGGGTGGGGGGTGGGGGTCAGGGGATAGGGCTTCAACCTAAGGATGGGTGGGGGACACAGTTGAGCTCATCACAGTGTCTGTCAGTGACTCTCTGCTGTGTCTCCCCCACCCCTCCCTTTCCACTCCACACAGGGATCCATGCAGTCTTTCACCCCCTCTCCGGTGGAGTATCACTCCCCAGGACTCATCTCCAACTCCCCCGTCCTGTCCGGCAGCTACAGCAGTGGGATTTCGTCCCTCAGCCGGTGTAGCACGTCGGAAACCTCAGGCTTTGAAAATCAGGTGAACGAACAGTCGGTGGCGCCGGGGTCGGGGTCAGGCCACAGTGGGTCTGAAGAGCTGGTGCGCAAGGAGAGCAAGACACCGCCGCCGTACAGCGTGTACGAGCGGACTCTGCGGCGCCCGGTCCCGCTACCTCACAGCCTGTCCATCCCCATCACGGCGGAACCGCCCGCCTTGCCCCCCAAGCCTCTGGCGGCGCGATCGGGACACCTGGAGAATGGGACCAGGAGGACGGACCCCGGCCCGCGGCCCAGACCCCTGCCCCGGAAAGTCTCCCAGTTATAAGAAGTCCCTTTTCTATTTCCCTGCCATGAATTCTCTGCCGTTTACAAGAAATAAGAGGTATGGTGAGAAGACATTTAGTGTAGGCACTTTAATAACTTACTCAGATTTGTCTTTAGATGAATGGAATTAAAACTCACTTGTTAATAGAATGTTGCACAATATTAAAAGTTACTGATCTCAAACGCCAGGTGTTCCAAGTATGGCTGAATTTTCATTACAGCGTTTCTCATTTGGAAGTGATAAATAGTAATAAAGCCTTCTTTTGTATCTTTTTATGTTCACTTTTTTTACATAGTTTAATCTTAAAACCAATAGAATATTGTCGAACAATACGAAGCGTGATAATGTTGTATACTTTTTACTGAATACTTGATACTTCAAGAAAGCTTATTAAGTCTATGTACATCCTAACAAACACAATAGTCCTTATTTTAGAAGACTTCTGTAAATAAGGTGAGATTTCTGGCTCTTTCTATGAACAGATTGATAAGTGCACATCTTCAGAATTAAAAGTTAAAGCAAGCTAGTGAGACAGTAAACTTAAGGGGTTGCAAGGATTGGGACTGGAAGCGGTTTTGTTCTTGAAGCAAAATACTTCTTTAAGGTTGCTTTTGACCTTGGCTGATGTCTACATTCTTAAAACGCTACTTTACCAATGGGTTGGTAAACCCTTTAGTACCCTGGCACCATGGTATCTACTGTATTTCTTTTCAAGGTACAATTTACTTCCAGAGTTCCAATCGGGTAGATGAAGCAAAAGACCCTAGGAGAAATGTTTACTTGAATTTTGTGCTTCCTCACTTGATAGTTTCCTCTACCAAATTTGTCACTAAAGAAGAACAGATGTTCATGTGTTAAGTAGGCACAAATTAATGTGTCCCATTAACAAGAATTCAGGAATCAATACAGGACAGCAGTGAATTAATAGAGTAAATGAAGAAACAGAGAGAAAACATATTAGCATGATTAAATGGCAAAAGGACTTTGAAAAGGCAAGGGCATTAACTTTCAATGCTGCACAAAATAAGGAATTCCTCACAACTCTCCATGATTACTGATGGAGCTTGTCTTCTTAGCTAATCCTGTTGTCCTTTTGTTGAAGGAGGATGGCCGTAGACCACTCTAGCTTGAATACTGCAACACAGCATCTTAGATCTAGATAGGGACGCTCATGCCACAGTCATAGGAGTGTGAAAAAAGCACCTTGTATGTGGTAACGTATTTTGTATCTTTGTTTTCTTTACTGACTGTTTATAACACTCAACTGACAATAGATATGAACTGTATTTTAAATCATACTGTTGAATATTTTCCCTCTTTTGTTGGGAAGCTCAATTTAGTTTAACTGTGTATGTTTTTGTTGATAGCTTACCTGGAAGGCAGTGACAACTTTTTTATATTCCCTTAATGAAACCATTCAGCAGGTATACGCTGTTGAGGCTGGTTATAGAGGTTTTCTATAATAAATGTTCAAGTATTTTTGTACATAACTGGTTAATTTTAATAAGAGATACCATTATGTGTAAAAAAAAGTAAAAATAAAAGCAAACTGTTGTGGATGCAGTATGATTGTTATAATTATGCCAAATACTTTATGTACGGAAAAAAAATATTTGTACATATGTGCTTCTAACAATAATTCTGCCATATTGACTTTACAATTTTGAATGTCAGAAAATTAATATATGTTAAAATATTTATGTTTAGTGAAATTATTCATAATAGAGAAAAGGAACATGAATTTTAGCTTTGTATCTTGCAAGTTTTTCGGTTGAAAATTTCTTGAACTAGCTTTTGCTTTTGATGATAACACTTTGTGTTTGTAATCACATCCTTAAAAAAAAATATATATATATATATATATATATATATATATATATATGAAGATCCGTATTTCTGTTGCTTTAAAGAAGACTTCCTTCCATTTAAATAAGGTGACATGCATAAGATAACAAAGCTTCTTTGATTTCCTTTCCCTCTGTAATTTAATAGATTCCTTGACTAGTGCTTGGGCACAGTATAAATCAGTGTTATTTGCTCTTGAAGCCATTTAAAAAAAATTTTTTTTTTTTGGCAATCATGTGTGTGTATTTCTGAAGCAGCTATATAGCAGAACATTTCAAGAGATTCTGTTAGCCTAGATGTTCATGTTGGTTGCTGCTGAATGGTAAATATTAAATAAAATTACCTGATTAATCTTGACATTTGTGTTTATTCCTGTCATCAGCATATCTTTACCTGGAACAGAAGCTGTGTAAATAACTGCCCAGTGTACAAAAGGAATAGTTAGTTGAGTGCTGCTTTTGCCAGTTGGGCAAACTATCTGCCTGCCTGCTTTCCTCCTGATTTTCATAAAATGACTGATTGATAGGAAATACATTTAACGCTGCAAAATCCACTGGCTACCAAGTCTGTTAATAAACCCCGGCTTTTAATTTTGTGAGATGCGTCAATGCTATGTTAGATTTACAACATTTATGTCACTCAGTGCTAAGCAAGCCCCTGTCTAAAGCCTCTGTTCCATTAAATACCAAAACCCATTTAAAGGTCATGTCCATGTCTTCCTGATTATTTCTCAACATTAAGTGATTTTTAGAGCATTTGGGGATCATTTTCATTACCACTGAACCCACGAGTCTTTCGATTCTACAAGCCTCATTACAATATGAATAGCTTCTTTTCCTACCTTAGTAGTCTTCTCTTCAGATTGATATTTTCTCTACAAAACAACAAAGAACATAACAAGTTACACAGCTTTGCCTTTATTTGATCTTTACACATTAAAAGATGGCTTTATCATCAGAATAAATAAATTCTTAGTTACTGAATGAAATAAACTTTGTCCTCATTACATAAGGATACCGTTCAAAAGACTTGAAAATTTGACAGAATACCAATCCCCCAACATAACTATTATTTTTACATATTCCTTTTGTCTTTTTCTTTATGCATATATGGCATAGTTTTCCTCCTTTGCTGAGTGCTGGTTTCCCACGTATCCCAACACAATCTAATGATAATACAGGGCTGAGATCACTGCCCACTGCCATAAGGGGGAGCACCACCTCAACAGAGCTTTGGCAGTGTCTTAGAGAGGCAAGGGCAAAAGCAGGTTTTATTGAAATTCTGGAGTTTTGTTTAAGGTAGATCTTTCAATGAGCAGACCTTAAGATTGGGTAAAGATCATGATATAATTGTTGAGGGTTGGTTAGAAACAGCAGGTTTGAGGGGTTCTGTTAACTGATACTTTCTATTGACAATTTGATGGGTCTGTTGAGAAATTACGTTATGAAAAATAAACTTATTTACCTGGCAGAGAGACTCCTGGAAGAGTAAAGTTATGCCAGCAAACATTGGAATAGTGAGGTCATGTTCATGTAGACATAAGCTGTATAGAGTAGATGGTTTCAGTTTTCAACATGTGTATTTTACATAGTGCTAATCACGGTGTACCTGGATGGACTACTCTTATTTTTTGTTTAACGTTACAGTAAGTATTTTCATGTTATTACATGTACATAAAAAACGAAGTATATATTCCCACCATTTAATTAGCCATTCCCCTATTAATGGACATGATATCGTTTCCACTTTTTCACTACTACAAATAATACCACTGGGACTCTTCTGACATACAGCTTTTTCCATGTTTTGGTTTACTTCTTTAGCATGGAGTCCTAGACTAAAATTGCAAAGGCAAGGGAAGGATGATTTTTGTATTACCTTGCATACTGGCAAATTATTTCCCAAAAGAGTTGTACCAATTTTAGTGCCACCAGCAATATTTTTCCAAGATTGGATATTGATGGAGTGATTTTTTGCCGTGTGGGAAGAAAATATTGCTGCCTTACCTAAACTTTGAGAAAATGTTACTAAACCAGGTAAGTATTTTACAGAATTGTGTGTAAGGAAGTTGATACCCTACAAAGAAAATGAAAAGGAGAAATGAGACAACATTAAAGTAACAGGCACTAACAGTATAGCGTCTACTGAAAATACTTCATCTCAGAGAAGAGCTTGCTAGGAAGGCATTTTAGATTCTCTATTTGTATAGAATACTAGAAAATCCCCAACATTCTGAACACAAGTACCATCTCACTTATCCAGTTTACCCCTGTCATTCACAATCAGTGAAGAAGCCAAAAACCTAGAAGTGAGGGCACTGACCTGAGCAACCATAATAAATGCCAGAGTGCAATGTCCCAAAGAAGATGAGGCTAATGAAATGCTTGATGTGTTTCAATTTACCGAGAGGAGATTATACTTTTGTAAGATAGTTGAGGGATGGATGAGAGAGGTACCTGGCAAGCTATGCAAGTCAAGGGGGAAAAAATGAACTCCAGAAAAAACAAAAAAAAAAAAGTTTAGATAAGTAACGTAATTATAGTATACCATGGGGGTCAGCTATACGTAATATTTACATAGTCATGGAAATGCAAAATATATATTGGTCTAACTCCAAATTATATTGGAAGGATGAGGGTAAGGAAGGAATCTGTGTATGTGGAGAATAACAAATTCTCATCTTCCATATAGGGATGTCAATCAGTAATGCCTAAAATTTAAATACAAGCAAAAAGTAGCAATTTAATATACTTTAATTTAGATAAAAGAGCAAAAGTTAAGACATAACTTGAAAATGATGGCCCCTCTGGAGTGAAAATGGCTGCAGGACAGGAATGTTGCAGGAAACTCCTGTTTTTCACAATGGTTTAAACAACTGTATGCGTATTTGACTGATTTATTTTAAGAGATTTTTAAAAATGATTTCTACAACATTCATTCAGATACCACTACACTGGTTTCACTTATTTTTTTTCCCCTCCAAATCCAAAACAGATGTGGATTTGGAGCTCTTTGCGAAGCACATGCAGAGTTTGCCAGGAGATTTCTACTTCAAAGGCATGGATGTGGCAGATAGTAAGAAGTGAAGGGGAGGAGTTTCTGGTCCTATATGAAACTCCTCTGGGAGAAGTGGTTGGCAGTAATACAAGCAAATTTTAATTCCATTCATGAGTAAAGCCCATCTGTTAAGTCATTTGCAATAGGTTTAAGGGGCTGGCTCCTCTTTGTTCGTTAGCAGCAGCACTAAGCAGCCAATAGAAACAACTTTTAGACAGGTCTGAAAAGAATTCTGCACATATCCCCAGTTTACAAGTTCCATTTGTGTCAATAATGTGAATTTTCTCATCCTGAAAAAAGCACACACAGGTCTTAGCGTGACTGACAAGAGGCGACAGTCCCACATTATTTCCCTCCAAGAGGGAGAAAATTAGCTTATTAGAAAATAATTAATTCTTTTAAAAAAGGTAAATACACAGCATTAAAAGAACTTCAAGCCTGTAATGAAACTTGGCAGAGGGTCTCCTGGTACATCCATCATCCCTCCCCTCACTGTACCTCAACCTCTTGCCTCACCACCTACAACTTACCCAAGTCCTTGTTCCAAACCCAGAAGAAGGGGCTCCCCTCATCAGGATTATGCTCTCTACCCATGAGTTGACCCCACCTCACCTCCCTCTGAATCCTTCCATATCTATGAGGAAGTGAGGGGGAATCTGGCTGTGACCTTTGATCGAATTAATGCAACTGATCTGATGGCTGGGCCTGAAGACAAGAACAAATATAACTAAATGTTTACCAACTTCAGTTAACTTTTCTTTTCTCCCTTTTTTATTCCTCTTGGTAAGGCAACTGTCTGAGCTTAAGAATTTACAAGTTGGCATGAAATTTCAAAACTTATGTAAGAGAAAAATATAGCCAAGATGAAAGAGCAAACAGACTAAAAAAACATTTGCACCATATATGACAATGTTAATATCCTTATGAAGAATTCACCTAAATTGATTTTTCAAAATAATAATTAAGACTGTTAAGAGACATAAGTATTGGAAAGGAAGGGAGAAAATATGCTAATAGGCAAATAAATAATTTACAAAAAATGAACCATAAACAAACATAGTAAAATAACTAACTGAACTACTAATCAAAGAAAAACAAATGAAAACAACAATAAAGTAACATTTGTTACTTATAAAATTAGCTATATGTATAAAATGACAGCACCCAATTCTGGGAAGAGTATGGTGATAAGTTGTCCTCATTGATCTAGCTGGTGGCACTAAATTAGGATAACCTTTTTGAAATGCAATTTGGCTGTATGGATCCAGAATCTAAAAAATGGTCATGTCCTTTGAGCTGTAACTCATGACTGGAAATCTATGAGAAGAAAATAATTCAAAATGCAACATGGGTATATGGAGAAACAACAGGCAAAAATTTAAAGTCATAGAAACGTTAGTATGGAGATGGCTACATAAAATATAACATCCAATCAAAAGAATGGGGGGGTGGAGTCAAGACGGCGTACTAGGAGGATGCAGAATTCACATCTCCTCACAACTAGGGCACCTACCAGGAACTGGTGGGGGACCACGGACACCTAAGGGGATGGGAGGAACCCCCAGTGACTGGGTAGGATGTGGGGCATGGGGAGAGTGAAGAGGGAGGAGAAGTGGAGGAGGGATGGGAGTGGTGCCCCTGAGGGGTGGGTGGCGGAGGGGAAGGGATCCCACGCCCAAAGGGGGAAATTGGGGAACCATTGGGAGGTCAGAGGATCAAAGGCACCATGGCCATGTTTCCCCTGTCCACTTGGACACCCAGGAACCTGTTGAGATCCCAGGCCTGATCCTCTGCCCACTGAGGCCCTCTCCATCCATGTGGGTCCTGAGGGAGTGGGAGGGAAGGAAGGGGTAGCAAAAGTAAAGGCCAGACCTCCAGATCAGGACCCCTGAGGGGTGGTTGGGGGAGGGAAGGAGTTCCTACACCTACCACCCATGGTTAGGGTTCCAGTGGCGATGGGGGAGACCCTGGGGGAGACAGTGGGGGAGGGAATAAAGGAATGGAAGGGAATGGGGCCAGCGATTTCCCTGTCCACTTAGGCACTGGGAAGCCTGTTGGGCTCCTGGGCCTAATCCTCTGCCCTCGGAGCCTCCCTCCTGCTGCACTGAGCCCAAGTCCCGCTCTTACACCCCCTCCCAGGACCCTACTTCTACACTCGGAGACACCCTCCAACAAGCTGGGCCTAAACCCCACCTACACACCCTCACTCAGAGCCCTACCTCCAAACTCCAGAAACCCACTGTCCAGAGGCCCTCCTTTCAAGGTGCTGCCTCTCCCATTCTGCGCAGGCCCTAAGGAGAGGCCCCACCCCATGCTTAAACGTCACCCTCCAACCCACCTAGGTTCCACCCCACCCAAAACACAGGCCTTGCTTAAGTTCCAACCCCCACCTAAACTCTGCCCCCATAACCAAGGCTTTTCTTCTTTTTTTCTTCTCTTTATTCCTCTTTTAGATTGAGGTTATATTTTACCTTGTTGATTCATTCTTTTATATTTTTCTTTTTCCTAATAAGCTTATTTTTCTAATTTTATTTTATTCTTTATACTTTGTTAGTGATCTCTCCTTTGGCTTGTTCTCCCCCCGCCTTTTTTTTCTTTCTTTTTTCAGTTGTGGTTCTATTTTACCTTGTTGCAATTGTTTCAATTATACTTTTATTTTTCCTAATGTATTTTTTATCTAATTTTATTTTGTTTTTTATTCTTTGATATTGTACTGCTCCTTTTTTCCTTTCTTCCGTTTTTTTTTTTTTACTGCACCACAAAGCTTGCGGGATCTTGGTTCCCAAGCCAGAGGTTGGGTCTGAGCTCCTGTGGTGGGAGCTCTGAGTCCAAACCGCTGGACTAACAGAGAACCTCAGAACCCAGGGAATATCAATAGGAGTAAGGCCTACCAGAGGTCCTCATCTCAGCACCAGGACCCAGCTCTATCCAACTGCCTGCAAACTGCAGTGCTGGATGTCTCAGGCCAAACAACCAGTAAGACAGGAATACAGCACCATCCATCAAAAAAAAAAAAAAAAAGAAACAACAAAAAGTATGTTACAGAAAAAGGAGCAAGGTAAAAACCTACAAGACCAAATGAAGATGAAATAAGCAACCTACCTGAAAAAGAATTCAGAGTACTGATAGCAAAGATGATCCAAAATCTCAGAAACAAAATGGAGAAAATACAAGAAACATTTAACAAGGATATAGAAGAATTAAAGAGCAAACAGGAGACTTCCGGGAAGATGGCAGAAGAGTAAGACGCGGAGATCACCTTCCTCTCCACAGATACACCAGAAATACATCTACGCGTGGAACAACTCCTACAGAACACCTACTGAACGCTGGCAGAAGACCTCAGACCTCCCAAAAGGCAAGGAACCCCCCACGTACCTGGTTAGGGCAAAAGAAAAAACTAAACAGAGACAAAAGGATAGGGACGGGTCCTGCACCAGCGGGAGAGAGCTGTGAAGGAGGAAAAGTGTCCACACACTAGGAAGCCCCTTCGCGGGCGGAGACTTCGGGAGGCGGAGTGGGGGAGCTTGGGAGCCGCGGAGGAGAGCACAGCAACAGGGGTGCGGAGGGCAAAGCGGACAGATTCCAGCGCAGAGGATCGGGCCGACCGGCACTCACCAGCCGAGAGGCTTGTCTGCTCGCCCGCCGGGGCGGGCGGGACTGGGAGCTGAGGCTCCGGCTTCTGTCGGAGCGCCGGGAGAGGACTGAGGTTGGCGGCGTGAACACAGCCTGCAGGGCGTTGGTGCGCCGCGGCTGGCCGGGAGAGAGTCCGGGGAGGGGTCTGGACCTGCCGAAGAGGCAAGAGACTTTTACGTCCCTCTTTGTTTCCTGGTGCACGAGGAGAGGGGATTAAGAACGCTGCTTGAGAGAGCTCCAGGGACGGGCGCGAGCCGCGGCTAAGAGTGCGGAGCCCAGAGACGGACATGAGACGCTAAGGCCGCTGCTGCCACCGCCAGGAGGCCTGTGTGCGAACACAGGTCACTAGCCACACGCCCTTCTGGGGAGCCTGTGCAGCCCGCCACTGCCAGGGTCCTGGGATCCAGGGACGGCTCCCCGGGAGAGCGCACGGCGCGCCTCAGGCTGCAGCGTCACGCCGCCGGCCTCTGCCGCTGCAGGCCCGCCCCGCACTCCGTGACCCTCCCTACCCCCCGGCCTGGGTGAGCCAGAGCCTCCGAATCAGCGGCTCCTTTAACCTCGTCCTGTCTGAGCAAAGAACAGACGCCCTCCGGCGACCTACACGCACAGGCGGGGCCAAATCCAAAGCTGAGCCCCTGGGAACTGTCAGAACAAAGAAGAGAAAGGGAAATCTCTCCCAGCAGCCTCAGAAGCAGCGGATTAAAGCTCCACAATCAACTTGATATACCCTGCATCTGTGGAATACCTGAATAGACAACGAATCATCCCAAATTAAGGAGCCCTGTGGATGAAAGGCTCTTGGTGCTGCAGCCAGGACTCAGTGCTGTGCCTCTGAGGTGGGAGAGCCAACTTCAGGACACTGGTCCACAAGAGGCCTCCCAGCTGCACATAATATCAAACAGCAAAAATCTCCGAGAGATCTCCATCTCAACGCCAGCACCCAGCTTCACTCAACGACCAGCAAGCTACAGTGCTGGACATCCTATGCCAAACAACTAGCAAGACAGGAACACAACCCCACCCATTAGCAGAGAGGCTGCCCAAAATCATAGTAAGTCTACAGACACCCCAAAACACACCACCAGACGTGGACCTGCCCACCAGAAAGACAAGATCCAGCCTCATACACCAGAACACAGGCACTAGTACCCTCCACCAGGAAGCCTACACAACCCACTGAACCAACCTTAGCCACTGGGGACAGACACAAAAAACAACAGGAACTACGAACCTTCAGCCTGCAAAAAAGGAGACCCCAAACACAGTAAGATAAGCAAAATGAAAAGACAGAAAAACACACAGCAGATGAAGGAGCAA
This sequence comes from Aethalodelphis obliquidens, assembly GCF_003676395.1. NCBI lineage: Eukaryota > Metazoa > Chordata > Mammalia > Artiodactyla > Delphinidae > Aethalodelphis > Aethalodelphis obliquidens. The sequence goes on from NW_020837949.1 coordinate 37,155,594, forward strand.
GATAAAAACCCACCAGACCTAACAAATGAAGAGGAAATAGGCAGTCTACCTGAAAAAGAATTCAGAATAATGATAGTAAGGTTGATCCGAAATCTTGGAGATAGAATGGACAGTAGAATGGACAAATTGCAAGAATCAGTTAACAAGGACCTAGAAGAACTAAAGATGAAGCAAGCAACGATGAACAACACAATAAATGAAATTAAAAGTACTCTAGATGGGATCAATAGCAGAATAACTGAGGCAGAAGAACGGATAAGTGACCTGGAAGATAAAATAGTGGAAATAACTACTGCAGAGCAGAATAAAGAAAAAAGAATGAAAAGAACTGAGGACAGTCTCAGAGACCTCTAGGACAACATTAAACGCACCAACATTCGAATTATAGGGGTTCCAGAAGAAGAAGAGAAAAAGAAAGGGACTGAGAAAATATTTGAAGAGATTATAGTTGAAAACTTCCCTAATATGGGAAAAGAAATCATTAATCAAGTCCAGGAAGCACAGAGAGTCCCATACAGGATAAATACAAGGAGAAATATGCCAAGACACATATTAATCAAATTGTCAAAAATTAAATACAAAGAAAACATATTAAAAGCAGCAAGGGAAAAACAACAAATAACACACAAGGGAATCCCCATAAGGTTAACAGCTGATCTTTCAGCAGAAACTCTGCAAGCCAGAAGGGAGTGGCAGGACATATTGAAAGTGTTGAAGGAGAAAAACCTGCAACCAAGATTACTCTACCCAGCAAGGATCTCATTCAGATTTGATGGAGAAATTAAAACCTTTACAGACAAGCAAAAGCTGAGAGAGTTCAGCACCACCAAACCAGCTCTACAACAACTGCTAAAGGAACTTCTCTAGGCAAGAAACACAAAAGAAGGAAAGGACCTACAATAACGAACCCAAAACAATTAAGAAAATGGGAATAGGAACACACATATCGATAATTACCTTAAATGTAAATGGACTAAATGCTCCCACCAAAAGACACAGATTGGCTGAATGGATACAAAAACAGGCCCCTTACATATGATGTCTACAAGAGACCCACTTCAGACCTAGAGACACATACAGACTGAAAGTAAGGGGATGGAAAAAGGTATTTCATGCAAATGGAAACCAAAAGAAAGCTGGAGTAGCAATTCTCATATCAGACAAAATAGACTTTAAAACAAAGACTATTAGAAGAGACAAAGAAGGACACTACATAATGATCAAGGGATCGATCCAAGAGGAAGATATAACAATTGTAAATATTTATGCACCCAACATAGGTGCACCTCAATACATAAGGCAAATACTGACAACCATAAAAGGGGAAATCGACAGTAACACATTCATAGTAGGGGACTTTAACACCCCACTTTCACCAATGGACAGATCATCCAAAATGAAAATAAATAAGGAAACACAAGCTTTAAATGATACATTAAACGAGATGGAGTTAATTGATATTTATAGGACATTCCATCCAAAAACAACAGAATACACATTTTTCTCAAGTGCTCATGGAACATTCTCCAGGATAGATCATATCTTGGGTCACATATCAAGCCTTGGTAAATTTAAGAAAATTGAAATTGTATCAAGTATCTTTTCTGACCACAACGCCATGAGACTAGATATCAATTACAGGAAAAGATCTGTAAAAAATACAAACACATGGAGGCTAAACAATACACTACTTAATAATGAAGTGATCACTGAAGAAATCAAAGAGGAAATCAAAAAATACCTAGAAACAAATGACAATGGAGACACAACGACCCAAAACCTGTGGGATGCAGCAAAAGCAGTTCTAAGGGGGAAGTTTATAGCAATACAAGCCCACCTTAAGAAGCAGGAAACATCTCGAATAAACAACCTAACCTTGCACCTCAAGCAATTAGAGAAAGAAGAACAAAAAAACCCGAAAGCTAGCAGAAGGAAAGAAATCATAAAAATCAGATCAGAAATAAATGAAAAAGAAATGAAGGAAACGATAGCAAAGATCAATAAAACTAAAAGCTGGTTCTTTGAGAAGATAAACAAAATAGATAAACCACTAGCCAGACTCATCAAGAAAAAAAGGGAGAAGACTCAAATCAATAGAATTAGAAATGAAAAAGGAGAGGTAACAACTGACACTGCAGAAATAAAAGAGATCATGAGAGATTACTACAAGCAACTCTATGCCAATAAAATGGACAATCTGGAAGAAATGGACAAATTCTTAGAAATGCACAACCTGCCAAGACTGAATCAGGAAGAAATAGAAAATATGAACAGACCAATCACAAGCACTGAAATTGAAACTGTGATTAAAAATCTTCCAACAAAGAAAAGCCCAGGACCAGATGGCTTCACAGGCGAATTCTATCAAACATTTAGAGAAGAGCTAACACCTATCCTTCTCAAACTCTTCCAAAATATAGCAGAGGGAGGAACACTCCCAAACTCCTTCTACGAGGCCACCATCACCTTGATACCAAAACCAGACAAGGATGTCACAAAGAAAGAAAACTACAGGCCAATATCACTGATGAACATAGATGCAAAAATCCTCAACAAAATACTAGCAAATAGAATCCAACAGCACATTAAAAGGATCATACACCATGATCAAGTGGGGTTTATTCCAGGAATGCAAGGATTCTTCAATATACGCAAATCTATCAATGTGATAAACCATATTAACAAACTGAAGGAGAAAAACCATATGATCATCTCAATAGATGCAGAGAAAGCTTTTGACAAAATTCAACACCCATTTATGATAAAAACCCTGCAGAAAGTAGGCATAGAGGGAACTTTCCTCAACATAATAAAGGCCATATATGACAAGCCCACAGCAAACATCATCCTCAATGGCGAAAAACTGAAAGCATTTCCACTAAGATCAGGAACAAGACAAGGATGCCCACTCTCACCACTCTTATTCAACATAGTTTTGGAAGTTTTAGCCACAGCAATCAGAGAAGAAAAGGAAATAAAAGGAATCCAAATTGGAAAAGAAGAAGTAAAGCTGTCACTGTTTGCAGATGACATGATCCTATACATAGAGAACCCTAAAGATGCTACCAGAAAACTACTAGAGCTAATCAATGAATTTGGTAAAGTGGCAGGATACAAAATTAATGCACAGAAATCTCTGGCATTCCTATATACTAATGATGAAAAATCTGAAAGTTAAATCAAGAAAACACTCCCATTTACCATTGCAACAAAAAGAATAAAATATCTAGGAATAAACCTACCTAAGGAGACAAAAGATCTGTATGCAGAAAATTATAAGACACTGATGAAAGAAATTAAAGATGATACAAATAGATGGAGAGATATACCATGTTCTTGGATTGGAAGAATCAACATTGTGAAAATGACTCTACTACCGAAAGCAATCTATAGATTCAATGCAATCCCTATCAAACTACCACTGGCATTTTTCACAGAACTAGAACAAAAAATTTTGCAATTTGTATGGAAACACAAAAGACCCCGAATAGCCAAAGCAATCTTGAGAACGAAAGAAGGAACTGGAGGAATCAGGCTCCCAGACTTCAGACTATACTACAAAGCTACAGTTATCAAAACGGTATGGTACTGGCACAAAAACAGAAAGATAGATCAATGGAACAGGATAGAAAGCCCAGAGATAAACCCACGCACATATGGTCACCTCATCTTTGACAAAGGAGGCAGAAATGTACCGTGGAGAAAGGACAGCCTATTCAATAAGTGGTGCTGGGAAAACTGGACAGCTACATATAAAAGTATGAAGTTAGATCACTCCCTAACACCATACACAAAAATAAGCTCAAAATGGATTAAAGACCTAAATGTAAGGCCAGAAACTATCAAACTCTTAGAGGAAAACATAGGCAGAACACTCTATGACATAAATCACAGCAAGATTCTTTCTGACCCACCTCCTAGAGTAATGGAAATAAAAACAAGAGTAAACAAATGGGACCTAATGAAACTTAAAAGCTTTTGCGCAGCAAAGGAAACCATAAAGAAGACCAAAAGACAACCCTCAGAATGGGAGAAAATATTTGCAAATGAAGCAACTGACAAAGGATTGATCTCCAAAATTTATAAGCAGCTCATGCAGCTTAATAACAAAAAAACAAACAACCCAATCCAAAAATGGGCAGAAGACCTAAATAGACATTTCTCCAAAGAAGATATACAGAGTGCCAACAAACACATGAGAGAATGCTCAACATCACTAATCATGAGAGAAATGCAAATCAAAACTACAATGAGATATCATCTCACACCAGTCAGAATGGCTATCATCAAAAAATCTAGAAACAATAAATGCTGGAGAGGGTGTGGAGAAAAGGGAACCCTCTTACACTGTTGGTGGGAATGTAAATTGATACAGCCACTGTGGAGAACAGTATGGAGGTTCCTTAAAAAGCTACAAATAGAACTACCATATGACCCAGCAATCCCACTACTGGGCATATACCCTGAGAAAACCATAATTCAAAAAGAGTCATGTACCAAAATGTTCATTGCAGCTCTATTTACAATAGCCCAGAGATGGAAACAACCTAAGTGTCCATCATCGGATGAATGGATAAAGAAGATGTGGCACATATATACAATGGAATATTACTCAGCCATAAAAAGAGACGAAATTGAGCTATTTGTAATGAGGTGGATAGACCTAGAGTCTGTCATACAGAGTGAAGTAAGTCAGAAAGAGAGAGACAAATACCGTATGCTAACACATATATATGGAATTAAAAAAAAAAATGTCATGAAAAACCTAGGGGTGAAACAGGAATAAAGACACAGACTTACTAGAGAATGGACTTGAGGCTATAGGGAGGGGGAAGTGTAAACGGTGACAAAGCGATAAAGAGGCATGGACATATATACACTACCAAACGTAAGGTAGATAGCTAGTGGGAAGCAGCCGCATAGCACAGGGAGATCAGCTCGGTGCTTTGTGACCGCCTGGAGGGGTGGGATAGGGAGGGTGGGAGGGAGGGAGACGCAAGCGGGAAGAGATATGGGAACATATGTATATATATAACTGATTCATTTTGTTGTGAAGCTGAAACTAACATACCATTGTAAAGCAATTATACTCCAATAAAGATGTTAAAAAAAAAAAAAAGAGCAAACAAACAGTGATGAACAACACAATTACTGAAATTAAAAATACTCTAGAAGGAATCAGTAACAGAATAACTCAGATAGAAGAATGGATAAGTGACCTGGAAGATAAAATGGTGGAAATTACTGCCAGGGAGCAGAAAAAAGAAAAAAGAATGAAAATGAAAAGAATTGAGGACAGTCTCAGAGACCTCTGGGACAACATTAAATGCACCAACATTCGAATTATAGGGGTCCCAGAAGAAGAAGAGAAAAAGAAAGGGTCTGAGAAAATATTTGAAGAGATTATAGTTGAAAACTTCCCTAACATGTGATAGGAAATAGTCAATCAAGTCCAGGAAGCACCGAGAGTACCATAAAGGATAAACACAAAGAGAAACATGCCAAGACATATTAATCAAACTATCAAAAATTATTAAACAAAGAAAAAATATTGAAAGCAGCAAGGGAAAAGCAACAAATAACATACAAGGGAATCCCCATAAGGTTAACAGCTGATTTTTCAGCAGAAACTCTGCAAGCCAGAAGGGAGTGGCAGGACATATTTAAAGTGATGAAAGGAAAAAACCTACAACCAAGATTACTCTATTCAGATTTGATGGAGAAATTAAAACCTTTACAGACGAGCAAAAGCTAAGAGAATTCAGCACAACCAAACCAGCTTTACAACAAATGCTAAAGGAACTTCTCTAGACAGGAAACACAAGAGAAGGAAAAGACCTACAATAACAAACCCAAAACAATTAAGAAAAAGGTAGTAGGAACATACATATCAATAATTACCTTAAACGTAAATGGATTAAATGCTCCAACCAAAAGACATAGACTGGCTGAATGGATACAAAAACAAGACCGGTCTACAGGCTGTCTACAAGAGACCCACTTCAGACCTAGGGAAACACACAGACTGAAAGTGAGGGGATGGAAAAAGATATTCCATGCAAATGGAAATCAAAAGAAAACTGGTGTAGCAATTCTCATATCAGATATAGCAATTCTCATATAGACTTTAAAATAAAGACTATTGCAAGAGACAAAGAAAGACACTACACAATGATCAAGGGATCAATCCAGGAAGAAGATATAACAATTGTAAATATTTATGCACCCAACATAGGAACACCTCAATACATAAGGCAAATGCTAACAGCCATAAGAGGGAAAATCAACAGTAACACTATAATACTAGGGGACTTTAACACCCCACTTTCACCAATGGACAGATGATCCAAAATGAAAATAAATAAGGAAACACAATCTTTGAATGACACATTAAACAAGATGGACCTAATTGATATTTACAGGACACTCCATCCAAAACCAACAGAATACACTTTCTTCTCAAGTGCTCATAGAACATTCTCCAGAACAGACCATATCTTGGGTCACATATCAAGCCCTGGTAAATTTAAGAAAATTGAAGTCATATCAGGTATCTTTTCCGAACACAACCCTATGAGACTAGATAACAATTACAAGAAAAAACTGTAAAAAATACAAACACATGGAGGCTAAACAATATGCTACTAAATAACCAACAGATCACTGAGGAAATCAAAGAGGAAATCAAAAAATACCAGAAACAAATAAAAATGAAAACACAATAACCTAAAACCTATGGGATACAGCTAAAGCAGTTCTAAGAGGGAAGTTTATAGCAATACAAGCTTACCTCAAGAAACAAGAAACATCTCAAACAACGTAACCTTACACCTAAACCAATTAGAGAAAGAAGAACAAATAAACCCCAAAGTTAGCAGAATGAAAGAAATCATAAATATCAGATCAGAAACAAACGTAAAAGAAATGAAAGAAACAATAGCAAACATCAGTAACTCTAAAAGTTGGTTCTTTGAGAAGATAAACAAAATTGATAAACCATTAGCCAGACTCATCAAGAAAAAAAGGGAGAAGACTCAACAGGATTAGAAATTAAAAAGGAGAAGTAACAACTGACACTGCAGAAATACAAAGGATCATGAGATAATACTACAAGCAACTATACGCCAATAAAATGGACAACCTGGAAGAAATGGACAAATTCTTAGAAATGCAGAAACTTCTGAGACTGAACCAGGAAGAAATAGAAAATATAAACAGACCAATCACAAGCACTGAAATAGAAACTGTAATTAAAAATTTTCCTACAAACAAAAGCCCAGGACCAGATGTCTTCACAAACGAATTCTATCAAACATGTAGAGAAGAGCTAACACCTATCCTTCTCAAACTCTTCCAAAACATAGCAGAGGGAGGAACACTCCCAAACTCATTCTACGAGGCCATCATAACCCTGATACCAGAACCAGACAAAGATATCACAAAAAAAGAAAACTACAGGCCAATATCTCTGATGAACATAGATGCAAAAATCCTCAGCAAAATACTAGCAAACAGAATCCAACAGCACATTAAAAGGATCATACACGATGATCAAGTTGATGCAAGGATTCTTCAGTATACGCAAATCAATCAATGTGATACACCATATTAACAAATTGAAGGATAAAAACCATATGATGATCTCAACAGATGCAGAAAAAGCTTTTGACAAAATTCAACAGCAATTTATGATAAAAACTCTCCAGAAAGTAGGCATATAGAGACCCTACCTCAACATAATAAAGGCCATATATGACAAACCCACAGCCAACATCATTCTCAATGGTGAAAAACTGAAACCATTTCCACTAAGATCAGGAACAAGACAAGGTTGCCCACTCTCACCACTGTTATTCAACATAGTTTTGGCAGTTTTAGCCATAACAATCAGAGAAGAAAAGAAATAAAAGGAATCCAAATCAGAAAAGAAGACAAAAAACTGTCACTGTTTGCAGATGACATGATACTATACATAGAGAATCCTAAAGATACTACCAGAAAACTACTAGAGCTAATCAATGAATTTGGTAAAGTAGCAGGATAAAAAATTAATGCACAGAAGTCTCTTGCATTCTTATATACTAATGATCAAAATCTGAAAGAGAAATTAAGGAAACACTCCCATTTACCATTGCAACAAAAAGAATAAAATACCTAGGAATAAACCTACCTAAGGAGACCAAAGACCTGTATGCAGAAAACTTTAAGACACTGATGAAATAAATTAAATAAATTAAATAAACAGATGGAGAGATATACCATGTTCTTGGATTGGAAGAATCAACATTGTGAAAATAACTATACTACCCAAAGCAATCTACAGATTCAATGCAATCCCTATCAAACTACCAATGGCATTTTTCACAGAACTAAAACAAAAAATTGCACACTTTGTATGGAAACACAAAAGACCCCAAATAGCCAAAGCAATCTTGAGAAAGAAAAATGGAGCTGGAAGAATCAGACTCCCTGACTTCAGACTATACTACAAAGATACAGTAATCAAGACAGTATGGTACTGGCACAAAAACAGAAATATAGATCAATGGAACAGGATAGAAAGCCCAGTGATAAACCCACACACATATGGTGACCTTATCTTTTATAAAGGAGGGAAGAATATACAATGGAGAAAAGACAGCCTCTTCAATAAGTGGTGTTGGGAAAACTGGACAGCTACATGTAAAAGAATGAAATTAGAACACTCCCTAACACCATACAATAATAAACTCAAAATGGATTAAAGACCTAAATGTAAGGTCAGACTCTATATATAAAATTCTTAGAGGAAAACATACGAAGAACACTCTGACATAAATCACAGCAAGATCCTTTTGACCCACCTCCTAGAAAAATGGAAATAAAAACACAAATAAACAAATGGGCTAACGAAACTTAAAAGCTTTTGCACAGCAAAGGAAAACATAAACAAGACCGAAAGACAACCCTCAGAATGGGGGAAAATATTTGCAAATGAAGCAACTGACAAAGGCTTAATCTCCAAAATTTACAAGCAGCTCATGCAGCTCAATAACAAAAAAACAAAGAACCCAATCCAAAAATGGGAAGATCTAAATAGACATTTCTCCAAAGAAAATATACAGATTGCCAACAAACACATGAAAGAATGCTCAACATCATTAATCATTAGAGAAATGCAAATCAAAACTACAATGAGATATCATCTCACACCAGTCAGAATGGCCATCATCAAAAAATCTAGAAAAATAAATGCTGGAGAGGGTGTGGAGAAAAGGGAACACTCCTGCACTGTTGGTGGGAATCTAAATTGAAACAGCCACTATGGAGAACAGTATGCAGTTTCCTTAAAAAACTAAAAAGAGAACTACCATACGACCCAGCAATCCCACTATTGGGCATATACCATGAGAAACATAATTTAAAAAGAGACGTGTACCACAATGTTCACTGCAGCTCTATTTACAATAGCCAGGACATGGAAGCAACCTAAGTGTCCATCGACAGATGAATGGATAAAGAAGATGTGGCACGTATATACAGCGGAATATTACTCAGCCATAAAAAGGAATGAAACTGAGTTATTTGTAGTGAGGTGGATGGATCTAGAGACTGTCATACAGAGTGAAGTAAGTCAGAAAGAGAAAAACAAATACTGTATGCTAACACATATATGGAATCTAAGGGGAAAAAAAAGATTATGAAGAACCTAGGGGCAGGACAGGAATAAAGACACAGACATAGAGAATGGACTTGAGGACATGGGGAGGGGGAAGTGTAACATGGGACAAAGTGAGAGAGTGGCATGGACATATACACACTATCAAATGTAAAATAGATAGCTAATGGGAAGCAGCACATGGCACAGGGAGATCAGCTCAGTGCTTTGTGACCATCTAAAGGGGTGGGATAAGGAGGGTCAGAGGGAAACGCTAGAGGGAAGAGATATGGGGATATAGGTATATAGCTGATTCACGTTGTCATACAGCAGAAACTAACACAACACTGTAAGGCAATTATACTCCAATAAAGATGTTTTTAAAATAAAGGAATGGTATATGCTAATTTGAAAAATGTATTTGAGGAATAGGAACAAGAAGGAAAAACTAATAGTGTTTGAAATGAAAAAAAGCAAGATTTAAAGTATATGCACACTGGTGGTATAGGAGAAGGAGACAAGATGGCAGAGTAGAAGGATGTGAGTTCACCCCTTCTTACAGAAACCCAAAATCACAACTGCTGAACAACCAGTGACAAAAAAGTGCTGGAACCTACCAAAAAAGATACCCTACATCCAAAGACAAAGAAGAAGCCACAACAAGACAGTAGGAGAGTCACAATCGCGATAAAATCAAATTTCATATATGCCAGGTGGGCAACCCACAAACTGGAAAACAATTATACAACAGAAGTTGTCCCACAAGAGTGAAAGTGTGTGTGTATAGCACAGGGAACTCTGCTAAATACTCTGTAATAATCTAAATGGGAAAAGAATTTGAAAAAGAATAGATACATATATATGTATAACTGAACCACTCTGCTGTACACAGGAGATTAACACAACATTATTTATATTGGAGTATAACTGATTAACGAAGATATAAATAAATAAAAGTATATGCAAACTATGATTACAGCAGTGTTTTCAAAGATGCATACTTAAAAAATACACCAAAGTGATACTAGTAATAGTTGTTTTAAGGAGTGAAATTATGGGTGACGTCTTTATTTTGAATTTTCTGAATTTATGAACAAATAGTTATTTATATATATTTTTAAGTTTCAATGGAATTAGACGAGAAGGCCAAGGAACAACCAACTAAGAGTATCATCTAGAAATGGGTAAATCCTGGATCAGGAGAAGCAGGAGCAGCCTCAGGCCTGGATCTGGTCAAGTTCATCAATCTCCCAGAAGTGAGTGGGATAGACTGATTCCTCCTACTCAGTAATGCTGGGGTCCCCTGGTAATGGGGTGTAATCAGGATATCTGGGATGCAACTTAAAGGAGAGGGCTGGGGAGAAATAGAGTTAAGAGGCAAGAAAAAGGGGTACTGGCCCACAATAGAATCAGTGCACCACGGGCTTCAAGAAAAAAGATGTGTAAGCAGAGGAGGAGAAGTACTTGGGGAGGGGAGCAGGAGAGTGGTGGCCCAGAACAATAGACTGGAAACAGAAAGAAAGGAGTGTGGTTGGGAAAAGTGGCAAGCAAACCAGCGCGGACTAATGGAACTCCTCAAACGCCAATGTTGCTCCACTATGAAGTTTTCACACATTTTTTGTAAAATGAGAAAAATATATTTGGCTTATATACTGGCTTAAATTTCCAATTGTCTTAACTTGCGAAGAACTTTTCTTTGTGGGATCTTCTTTATCTAGGGTATTACAGTATTCTGTTTTTGAACTGTTAGTGGTAGTAGCAGTTTCATGATCAAGATTAGATGTACTGGGGTAATTAAAAAATATTTATTGAGGGCCTACTGAGGGCACAAACTTACAGGCATACAAAGAAGTATAATCATCCGCATTTTCCAGGAATTTATTCTTAATTGAGAAAAAAATGGAGGTATGTATGTTAACTAGTAAAAAAAAAATCACAAGAAGTGCCATGGAGAGCATGCACAAGTGATTAATCACCAAAGGAGTGGCAAGGCCCATAGATGCAGAATTTACATGATATATATCCCATTCAAAACATAGGTTCAAATACCCTGTTTATCAGACTGTGGGGTTGATTTATTTCCATGAAAACACTGGAACTAAGTTTGTCTAGGGCTACTGATCTTGACCTGTTTTGTGTTTTCTTATTCCTAGAAAGGGGCGATCAGCCAGATGGCATGAATCTGACATGCTTGATGTGAGGCAGTGATACTCCCAAGTGTGGTCCTGGGGACACAGAAAATAACAAGACAATGTGTCCAGCTTGTAGGAGTCTCTACCCAGATGGGAAGGAAGAGAAATAGACCAATCTTTAAACAAAAGATGATTTTCCTATTGGGCAAATAATTACCAACACTCTCTAAAATTCTCCTTGATCCAGAAATTGAACTTCTAAAAATTTATTCTAAGAAAATACCCTTATCAGAAATGTACACAAATATTTATGCATAATCATTGCAACACTGATTATAATAAAAACTTGAAATATTCTAAATGGCTAACTGTAGGGAATAGCTTTAATAAAATATGCATACACTAATTCTCAGCAGTTATTAATAATTATGATGTGTATATTTTTTTTGACATGGTAATATATTTATAACACTGCTAACTCAAAAACTATGATATAAAATGTTTATTTTTAAAGGGTAGTACAGGGACTTCTCTGGTGGCTCAGTGGTTAAGAATCCGCCTGCCAATGCAGGGGACGCAGGTTTGATACCTGGTCAGGGAAAGTCCCACATCCCACATGCCACGGAGCAACTAAGCCCGTGTGCCACAACTACTGAACCTGCACTCTAGAGCCCGCGAGTCACAACTACTGAGCCTGTGCGCCACAACTACGGAAGCCCACGTGCCTAGAGCCTGTGCTCCACAACAAAAGAAGCCACTGCAATGAGACGCCCATGCACCACAACAAAGAGTAGCCCTGCTCGCCACAACTAGAGAAAGCCCGAGCAGCAATGAAGACCCAACACAGCCATAAATAAATAAATACGTTTTTTAAAAAAAGTGTAGTATAATATATACAATATAAGCCCATTATCAAATAATTATTTACACATACATACTTGGAAATATATTCTAGCGTATATGCCCAAAAGTTAGTATTGATTAAATCTAGGTAGAGGAATTTTAGGTTTGGGTTTTTCTCTTTTTGCTTATATGTATTTTACGTTTTTCTATGATTGATTTACTTCTGTAAAAACTAACTAGCTAAAATGATGAATAAATGATAAGGCATGATGAGGCCTATAAAAGAATCATGAGGAGGATGCTATGGTAGTTTTGAGGCATTTAACCTAGAGTGAGGGGGTACTGGGGTAAAGTGGGACAGAGCAGACATCACAGAGGTGGTAGCTCTTGATCAAAGACTTGAAGAGCCACCAGGAATGACATGACAGGGAAAAGACATTCCAGGAAGAGAAACCTGCACAACAGAGACCTGGGAGCAAGCATGTAGTGTTTAGGGGATGCTAAGTGGACTCTGACTGCAGGAGCACCGGGTAGCAAACCAAGAGTAGAGAGATGGAGCTAAAGAGGTGGGCAGGGACAGGTTATGTAAAGCATGGTTTGTCATGCCAGGGATCTTGAGACATTTTTTCTAGTGGTGATGAGGAGCCTCTAAATGATTTCAAGCAGGAGGAAAGCATGCTCAGACTTATGTTTTAGAAAGATTGCTGTGCAAGATTACTCACAGTGGTGAGGAGGATAGACTGGAAGAAGCAAAGAATGGAGGAGTCTGGAAGACCAGCTAGGGGCTCCTTTGGGGGTTTGCAGGAAGGTCAGACTGACCTAAGGCAGAGTTGTGGAGAAGCAGGAAGGACAAACAGAACAGATCTGTCTGCAACAGAATACATCTGAGAGAGAAATCTTTGGCCATTCCTGAGGATGAGAAGGAATCCAGAGGGTGGATGAAAAGGAGGGATGCCTATTCATCTCGAACTCTTGATGCTGAATATAGAACAGTAGAGATGTAGCAGGAGTTTATACAGTTTACTACTAGTGGCCCTCTTTTATCCATGTAGCAGGAAGAGACTTATTTACTGAGAGTAAGGACAGTGAGTTGGTAAAGTAGGCCTGAGGAGAGTTGCGAAGTTTTGGCCAAATTTGTTAGAGTCAGTGATGCTTAAATACCTATAAGAATCACCAGGCAGTGGAGGGCCCACTGAAATTAGAGATCCTGATTTTGTGATAGCACCAGTTGGTGCAATTTTGTAACTTTCTCCAAGGGCATTCAGTGGCCAAGGTCTAGCTCCCAGGAAGGCGGATGAAAGTTGCCTTTTTCCTGGTTCATCATAGTTGAGGATTAGTAGGGCATGAAAGACCAAAGCCCAAAGACACATGTAAAGCAAAGGGTCATTGGGCTAGGCCAGGCAGGGAAGGAAGTAAAAACTTGTGGAGGTCTAACAGACTTGGAGGAATGTGACTGGAGGTTTAGATAAAGCCAAAGAGAGGATGTGGAAGGAGTGAGAACTGGAAGGAGAGGAAGTGGTGGGCCAAGGGTAGAGTATTGGGGATTATTTCAGAGCAGTTCTGGGGGATCAGCAGTCCATAGGATGCAGTGGAAGGGAGTGGTTGATGTTAAGGGGAAGTGAAAGTCAGAAATCAAAACACAGCACAATATATAACCCTAAGGTTTGCTCTAACATAGATTGCTGTAACGGCCCTTGATGCAGTCTTTCTTGGAATACTTTACTTTTGATGTTTTATTATTTGAAGACTAATACAATTTCCTACCCAAAATATACTATTGCTCATGTCTTTAGAGAGCTTTTATTTTCCATTGGTCAGAATACTCAATTATTCCTCCTATTCTGTACAGTCAGAATTTCTGGGAGGCGGGAGTGGCGGGGGGAATAAGGTGGAGTTTCCTGGCTCACTCACTGATACACACTGTAAAGTAGACTTCTTCAGACCTTAACCTACATTTGGGAAGTTTCTTTATAACACCTTGATAGATTCATCACAGGAAGTTTTGGACTCTGGGACCCTTGTTTGGAATTGCTGAAAAACTCTTCTTCAGTGGAAATGAGCCAAGTTTTCAAACATTTCTATCTCCAAAGAACTGACAGTGAATCAAATGAACTTTTATTGACTCAAGCCCATGGAGGTACAATCTCAGAGATATCTCTCTTCATGAACTGGTCCTAAGTGAGCCCCTCCACCTATATTTTTAGTCTCTAGATGACAATTTGCCATTTCTTTGTACCATCTTTTCTTATGCATTTCTTCATGCTCCAGTGCTTTCCCACTGACTAGTCATCACTTCAGATATGACCCCCCAAAATGTTGATATTCCACTAAAAACAGCAATAGGAAGATGAAAATGTTTGTTTCCTCTCCCTATTAAAAAAAAAAAAAAAAAGCCCAAAGCAGCTTAGTTTCAGAGCCTTGGGAACCCCATGAGATATAATGATCCCAGAAACATCTGATCAACCAGATACATGCATTAAACCCAGGATGTGGTGCCCATAAGGCCTGAGTGGATTCTGAGTAGCAGAGGTGACCACAAAAGGCCTCAAAGATTGGATTTTACATTAAGCTTCTTTCCTATTTTCTACCATGAGGTGTCCAGATCATCTGTGTCACATGTGGAATTACTAGCTTAAATGCTGAGATCATTTTTCCCCCATGGAACTACAGCCATAAATCATGGTGTTAATCAGACAAGACAGCACTGGAAAGAATTAAAGACTCCTATTTTCCTTGTCAATTACAACCAGACCACACTCCCTGAAGCTGTTCAGAAGACAGACTCTGAAAATAAAGCCCTGTTTTTACTTTGACCTCTGGGTTTCCCTGGTCTTAGTGACTTATTATCCATTCATTCACAATTATTAGGAGCCCAGTATATGTTCATGTTAATACAAACAGCAGTTTCAGGATATTTTAATAATTAAAAATGTTAGCTAAAAAGCAATTAATTACCCCCAGTGGCTGCTAGAATATAAACTAGTATCAACTGAATGCTTGCAATAACCCAGGCACCGTTCCAAGCATTTTTCATTTCTATCATCCTTATGAGGAAATAAAGCACAAAAAAGTGAAGTCATTTACTCAAAGTCTCAGAGCCAGCACATAACAAAACTTGAATTATCAACCCAGAGATTTCCCATGCTCTTGACTCTAATGTTTAATTGTTTCTTCCCTCTAAAGAGCAGACAGGAAGAGTTTCCTTGTTCAATAGGACATTCTTCTCTGCACTTTATTGTAAAAAGAATTGAGTTAACTGTGGAAAAACTGGTAAACTTTCACACATTAGCTGTCCCCTGATTTGGTGAAGGTTGCTAAACTAGTATCCATTTTTTCCTTCTTCCTTGAGGACTAGAACTTGTTTATTTTAGCTGGGCTCATGGCAAAGACATTTCTCAGCCTCCTTTTCAGCTAGGAGTAGCCATGTGACTAAATTCAGGACAATGGGATGTGATCATAAGTGATGTAACTTCTGGGGCAAATGCAAATTCTGGGGCAACTCTAATGTAAAGACAAGTTGCTTGCCCTGGACCACAGCCTTTCCTCCTTACTGCCAGTTGGAAATGGGATGAGCTATAGCAGTGGTCTTGGGTCTGGAGATGGAAACCACACATTGAGAGCAAAGATTACTAGTATGGAGCAGAGCCATTTACCCATCCTTGAATATTTGGATTATTATGTGGGGAGAAAGGAAAAAAAAACCATCCAATTTAATCCACAGAACTTAAGCAGCTTAGGCTAAACCCTAACCAGCACATGCAGAATTTAAATTAGAGAATTGATGCAAGTGTGTCAGTAAAATTAAACCGTGTTTGCCAAGCGCTTCTTGTTGGATTTTTATACTGCGGCAAGCAGCCATAGGTAGAATGGGAAAAATCAAAGCAGATGCCTAGCATATTTTTACATATACAGGAAAGATTATTTTCAATGAATCTTCTTTATATGTGGATGCATGGGTTGAAAATACTTTAACTCCAGGAACATATGATGCCTTAAAAATACTTTTGAAGATTACACTCTCCCCCCACAATCTAGGCTGATCTAATTCATACCTCAAACCATCTAGACTAAGCCTATAGTTACAAGTGACAGCAAATCAGATATTCATATGTGAATTTGACCTGATATTGAATCTCTGTCACTTAGCCAAGAGAATTTTATCTAAAACATTCTTTTAAAGTAGACACAAAAATTTAACAAATAGTCTATGTATTTTTTGTTTGGGGAGGAATAGCAACCCAGAATCCAATTTCCATTCCCAATTGTGGATGCCTCCATTGTGGGTAGTATTAGTAGGAGGTAGTACTCAGTTTCCCACTATATAAGCCAAGAGTGCTAGACCTTATTTCTCTCTGCTCCCTGGAAGAAAGAGGTCTCTTTAACTGGATGGATCGTCTCAGAATTTTGAGTCTTGGTCTTGTGACGCAAAGACAAAGGATACATTTAGAATTCATTCAGGCTTCCTTTCAAAGTGGCCCAATCTACCAGTCACACCACAACCCCATAACCCTTTCCTGTGCCTTCTCTAACTTTCCAACACTGATCAACAGACTGTCTTATGTTTTTAACCTGTTTCCTGAACATTCCCTTGACTCTCTCTCT
This sequence comes from Aethalodelphis obliquidens, assembly GCF_003676395.1. Lineage (NCBI taxonomy): Eukaryota > Metazoa > Chordata > Mammalia > Artiodactyla > Delphinidae > Aethalodelphis > Aethalodelphis obliquidens. The sequence goes on from NW_020837949.1 coordinate 37,172,808, forward strand.
TAAGTAAAAAGTTGACACCTCAAGACATCGCCCTTGCAAGTTGCAGCCCTGTCAAGTGGAGGCTGTTTTCTCTTATACCCCATGGACTTCTGGACCAGGACTTGGCTTAGGTGTTCTCCTTAGTCCTTCACAATTTACTCCAGCAGGAGTCCAACCTCAGCATTTTATAAACCTTCTTCCAAGGTCACAAATGACTTCCTGTTGCCAAACCTGTGGCTATTTCTCTGTCTTTGCTTTACCTGATCTCTCCCAGCAGGCAAAGCACAGTTGACCATGACACCAAAAGCACGAGCAACCAAATTAAAAACAGTTAAGTTGGACTTCATCAAAATTAAAAACTTTTATACTTCAAAGTGCATCACTAAGAACGTGAAAAGACAACCCACAGAATGAGATAAAATATTTGCAAATTATATATCTGGTAAGAGACTGTAAGAATTCTTACAATAATAAAAGACAAATACCCCAATTAAAAACCTGTGAAAGGATCTCTCCAAAGAAGATTGACAAATGGCCGATTAACACATGAAAATATACCCGACATCAGTAATCCTCAGAGAAATGCAAATCAAAGCCACTTCACATAGACTAGGATAGCCATAATCAAAAAGACAGACAATAACAAATGTTGATGAGGTTGTGGAGAAACTGGGGCCCTCGTTCACTGCTGCTGGGGAGAGTAAAATAGTGTAAATAATAAAATAGTGAAGCCATTTTGGAAAACAGTCTACCCATTCCTCAAACAGTTAAACTAGAGCTACTGTATGACCCAACAATTCCACTTCCAAATATACCCGAGAGATCTGAAAACACGTATCCACACAAAAACTTATATATTAATGTTCCTAGCAGCATTATTTGTAATAGCCATAAAGTCAAACAACTCAAACGTTCATCAACGGATTAATAACAGATAAACAAAGTGTGGTATACTTATGTGATAAAATATTATTTGGCAATAAACAAGAAGAAGGTATCGATAATGCTAAAACATGATGAATCTTGAAAACGTACGTGAAAGAAGTTAATGATAAAGGACTGCATATTGTATGATTCCATTGACATGAAATGTCCAGAATAGGCCAATTGATATTTTGGTGGGATAAAAATATTCTGGAATTAGATAGTGATAATGGATGCTCAAGTGTCTGAATTGTATACTTTAAAATGGTAAACTTTATGGTATGTGAATTATTTCTCAATGAAGTTGTTATTAAAAAAAACCCTCAGTTGACCACCCCAGGCCTCCTGAAGCACTCTGGCTCCCAGCACACCACCACCTCCTAATTTTCTCTATGTGGCTGTTCTTCCTCAGTCTCCTTTGCATGCCCTACATTCTCTGCCAGGTCTCTAAAAGGAGATTTCAAGCTCATCCTAATTTCTCTTCTCTGTCTTTCCTCTCTCCCTAGAATATCCTCAACCCGTTCCCATGGTTTCATATAGCACTTTTATACTAACATCAGCATTTCTTTTCCAAGTTCACGATTGCTTGATCAAATAGCCTACTTGAAATCTCTTCTTGAATATCTTAGAAGCATCTTAGGTTTAGTTTGCCAAAAACCGAACTCTTGAAGCACACAAAATACACTAACTCTATTGGGAGCAAAACTATAGCTTAGGAGAGCTACTAGGAGTTTGAGTAGGTGACCATCGGAGAGGGAGGAAATAGAGGGATGCACCATAGAAATGGACAAGATGTAGACAGGAGACATTCCAAGGTCAATTTGTGCCCTTGAAATCCTTGACTGAATGCACAAGTGCTTTAGTTGTATCTGATACGACTTATGCATTGGGAGAGTGTGTGTGAATCCAGATAAGATATAGCCCTCACCATACTCTATCCATAATGAAGCACATAATAAAGCCACAATCTCTCTTACCCACAGGGAGGAGACAGAAAAATGTGGAGAAAGTCTTACGGCAAACAAACAAAATCAGCCTGGTACAAGTCCAACATTTTTCTGCAAGCAAGGCCTTGTGACCTAACTGTATGTTATAGCTTGGGTGTCCAGGAAACAGCCTCTGGGAAAGAGATTTGGGTGCAGGATTTTATTGGGGAACTCAGGAACAATGTTGTAAGGGGTAAGGGAAGCAAGATTAGGCAGAGGGAGAAGTTGAGCTGAGATAATCTTGCCAAAGAGCCTGAACTGATCCCATGGGGACCTCTGTAGCAGAGGTCATGTAACAGAGCCAGGCATTTGCCTTTGACTAAGGGCAGTTCCTGGGGGAGGTGGGAGAGCACTTCTGTGAGCCATCCCTGCCCAGACTCCCAGCAGCTGGGGAAATGAACAGCTTAGTCCCGAAAAGGACCCGAGTCAGGTACAGCAGCTCCACTACTCTGCCTGTTGTCTCACTGCCTCACTGCCATTATTATGCCATGTCACCATAGCTGGCGCCAGTTATCACAGCAAAGCAAGCACTTCAAGCTTCAGAATTCTTTGATGTGCAGCGATTCATTGACTGGATAAAAGAGAAAAGGGCTTAATTTACTTCCTTGGGTTTGGAGCAAGAATGGAATTGTTTAGATCTCCACCAACTGATTTTGGAAAATTGTTTTCTGGTTAGGGGGCCATAAATAAGTTGAGACGTAGGCAACCTTGGATTATACTGATAGATGAACTGTAAGTTCTGTGCAGGGCTGCTTGAAGGGGCCTGCACTAAACAGCGTTAACATTTCATAGAGCATAATATGCTCTACCCAGGAAGAGAAATGACAGCAGATGGTGAGGTCAGCTTGTTAGCTATATTTATCTAATTAAAGGCTTTACACACATTGTCAGGTAAAAATCAGCTGTCAAAGAGTCCACCTGGTCATAATAGATCATCATTACTAAGTCTGTTCTAGCCACTGCTGCCAAAATCTTTATGATCACATAACCTCAATTAATTAAGAAAACAACTCAAAAAACTGAGCTTGGCATTACTTTCCTGAACAGGAATGAAGTGATGACTGACAGCAAGGAGGGGGACGGGACGGAGCATGTTTGTCATATGGATATACCTTGATTCTAGAGCCAGGTACCATTACAAATCAGGGAGCTATGGTCAACCTTCTCTGCTGAGACTGAATTTGATTATGACGTGTATTGTGGGGGCAGCAAAATAATGATGAAAACAAATGATTCTGGAGTTCCCATTTGCCCTCTGAAACCAAATGCAGTTCAGGGTGTGGTCTTGACCTTGACTTTAGATATCTTCATCTAAAATATCTATTTGCATAAATCCATCTAGTGAAATTAGCCTTGACTTGTCAAGAGAGAAACCTTGATACCTGCTCTCTCTTCAGAGAAGCAAGGAAGACTGATTATGCATTTTCATTTGAAAGGAATTCCAAGCATCAATGGAATGTATTTCATCAATTCTTTTTCTTTTTTTAATTAATTAATTTATTTTTGGCTGCATTGGGTCTTCGTTGCTGCACACACGCTTTCTCTAGTTGCAGTGAGCAGGGGCTACTCTTTGTTGTGGCGCATTGAGGTGGTTTCTCTTGTTGCGGAGTGCAGGCTCTAGGTGTGTGGGCTTCAGTAGTTGTGGCGTGTGGGCTCAGTAGTTGTGGCTCACAGGCTCTAAAGAACAGGCTCAGTAGTTGTGGCACACAGGCTTAGTTGCTCTGCAGCCCGTGGGATCTTCCTGGACCAGGGATCAAACCCGTGTCCCCTGCATTGGCAGGTGGATTCTTTTTTTTTAACATCTTTATTGGAATATAATTGCTTTACAATGGTGTGTTAGTTTCTGCTGTATAACAAAGTGAATCAGCTATATGTATACATATATCCCCATATCCCCTCCCTCTTGCATCTCACTACCACCCTCCCTATCCCACCCCTCTAGGTGGTCACAAAGCACAGAGCTGATCTCCCTGTGCTATGCAGCTGCTTCCCACTAGCTATCTATTTTACATTTGGTAGTGTATATATGTCCATGCCACTCTCTCACTTCATCCCATGTTACACTTCCCCCTCCCTGTGTCCTCAAGTCCATTCTCTATGCCTGTGTCTTTATTCCTGTCCTGCCCCTAGGTTCTTCATATCTTTTTTTTTTTAAGATTCCATATATATGTGTTAGCATACGGTATTTGTTTTTCTCTTTCTGACTTACTTCACTCTGTATGACAGTCTCTAGGTCCATACACCTCACTACAAATAACTCAGTTTAGTTTCTTTTTATGGTTGAGTAATATTCCATTGTATATATGTGCCACATCTTCTTTATTCTTCTGTCGATGGACACTTAGGTTGCCTCCATGTCCTGGCTATTGTAAATAGTGCTGCAATGAACATTGTGGTACCTGACTCTTTTTGAATTATGGTTTTCTCAGGGTATATGCCCAGTAGTGGGATTGCTGGGTCATATGGTAGTTCTATTTTTAGTTTTTTAAGGAACCTCCATACTGTTTTCCACAGTGGCTGTATCAATTTACATTCCCACCAATAGTGCAAGAGAGTTCCCTTTTCTCCACACCCTCTCCAGGGTGGAGAAAATTTACTGTTTGTAGATTTTTTGATGATGGACATTCTGACCGGTATGAGGTGATACCTCATTGTAGTTTTGATTTGCATTTCTCTAATGATTAGTGACATTGAGCATCCTTTCATGTGTTTGTTGGCAATGTGTATATCTTCTTTGGAGAAATGTCTATTTAGGCCTTCTGCCCATTTTTGGATTGCGTTGTTTTTTTGATATTGAGCTGGCAGGTGGATTCTTAATCACTGTGTCACCAGGGAAGTCCCTCATCAATTTTTTTTTTAATCAGTTGATTTTTTAAAATTAATAAATTAATTTCGGCTGTGTTGGGTATTCGTTGCTGCATGCCAGCTTTCTTTCGTTGTGGCGAGAGGAGGCTACTCTTCCTGCGGTGCGTGGGCTTCTCATCATGGTGGCTTCTCTTGTTGCTGAGCACAGGCTCTAGGCGCACAGGCTTCAGTAGTTGCAGCATGTGGGCTCAGTAGCTGTGGCTCATGGGCTGTAGAGAGCAGGCTCAGTAGTTGTGGCACACAGGCTTAGTTGCTCCACGGTATGTGGGATATTCCCTAATCAGGCATCGAACCCGTGTCCCCTGCATTGGCAGGAGGATTCTTAACCACTGTGCCACCAGGGAAGCCCCATCAATTCTTAGAGATATCAAATAATTGGTAAAATTCAACCCTTTGGTATAGCTTCTCTACCCTCTTACATGACCCATACCTGCATTTCAAAAGCAATTTACTAGTGCAACAGAGCAAAAACAGAACACATGTATCTTATCTGTGCATTCTGCCAATGCTGTGGATTGTACAACTGTTTATAAAACACATACCCTAGTATTTTAAATACATGTTGGTATATTTTTGTTATTATATGTATTACAATGTGCAAATCGTCAGGAGTACGCCAAAAGAATTTTTCTTAAAATCTATGCAGTTGAAGCAAAGAGGAGAGACATTAATGCAAACTATCATGGGAGCTGTACCTATCCATTAATACACAGTCCACCAGAATTTTCAAACATCAAGGAACTAAAAAGAAGTAAAGAGAAATGGGAGATCACGTAAGGGTAATATGCCTAGAAACATGATCTGGTTTCTAAGATGGGCAAAACTCCTTTTGAAGTCAAAAACAATTTTACTTACCTACAAAACAAAGGACTTAGTTCCCAAGGAATATTATATGAAATGATGTTAGCTTAAATTAGCTCTCAGTAAGTAGAAAGTAAATACGTCTATAATTGGCTTTGTCATATAAAAAAATCACACCAACTCAGAGCTTAGAGCTCTGTAGATTATATTTTCCTGTAAAGCAAATTTCTGAGCCTCTGGGCCTGTTTTAACCCCATTGGGATGGTTTCAATATTCCCAGTGAAAGTTTTACTGAGAAGTGATGGATGATTGTAAGTAAAATATTGAAGTTTACCTAATACTTTCCAAAAATGACTTCAAAGATGTAACATACTCAACAATTCTTCTTGTTGCTTTTAAATTATTTTTTTGGTCATTATGTGGGAACAAACTTGAAATGTTCAAGGAAGTAGCTTAGCTCTATCTTATTCGACCAAAAATCAATGTTACATATTAGGAACTGCCTACTGAACTCTTGGCTCTTTTTCTTTTTTGTAAGTTGGATGTGTTTAGGAGAGAATTATATCTCTGACATTACTGAATTTAAAAATCCAACTTGACTTATTAATAGTGATCTTGGAAGTATGAGATATTATAAATTGGAACTTTGCTAAGACAATTTTTTTTATTGAAGTATAGTTGATTTATAATGTTGTGTTAATTTCTGCTGTACAGCAAAGTGATTCAGTTTTATATATATATATATATACACACACGCACACACACATACACACACACACACGTTCTTATTTTTTCGTTTTTTTAAATTTTATTTTATTTTTGGCTGTCTTGGGTCTTTGTTGCTGTGCGTGGGCTTTTCTCTAGTTGTGTTGAGTGGGGGCTACTCGTTGTTGTGGAGCACAGGCTCTAGGCATGTGGGCTTCAGTAGTTGTGGTGTGCAGGCTCAGTAGTTGTGGTGCACAGGCTTAGTTACTCCGCGGCATGTGGGATCTTCCCGGACCAGGGCTCGAACCCATGTCCCCTGCATTGGCAGGTGGATTCTTAACCAATGAGCCACCAGAGAAGCCCCATACATTCTTTTTTATATTCTTTTCCATTATGGTTTGTCACAGGATATTGAATATAGTTCCCTGTACTATACAGTAGGACCTTGATGTTTATCCATCCTATATATACTAATTTGCATCTGCTAAGCCCAAACTCTTAATCCATCCCTCCCCCTCCCGCCTCGGCAACCAAGTCTGTTCTCTATGGCTAAGACACAAATTTGAATTCCATGAACTTCCAGTCACCTAGCTAATATACGAGCCTAGTTCACCCCATGCAGAATCCCTGTCTCAGGTCAACATTTTTGTCTCTGTAATTGTTATTATGTTCTATATAATTGTAATTATACAATTATAATTAATTAATTGTAATTAATCTAAATCTAACATTTATTTAGCAATTATTATGTATCAAGTACTGTGATAAAACTTCCTATCACCTAGGTATCTTCTCTGTTCATTAACTGCTCTCTTTCTCTGAGATCTAACTTCTACCTATAGAGACAAACCCCAAGACCACATTTATACCACACACCACTGACCATCCAGAGCAGGTATGCATACCTTATCCAAACTCAGCCAATCAAAAATCTTTGCAAGAAATTTAGAAATTTGGAAATGGCTTTAAGCTTGCATGTAGAACTGTGAGGCAGCACTGTGTGTGGAAAAGCCAAGATAGCTCATCTGCCGACAGAAGAATGAAGCTAATGGGCTGATTACAGGTATAAAAAGACCACGTGGCCACAGAGTTCAAGATATACAGAGAGACAGACATGGAGAGAAACAGAGTGGCTGCCTGATGGCTCTCCCAGGCTGGATTCCATCACACATGACTGTACTTCCTGCCTTGTATTTTGTGAAATACCTCTGTTAAAACTTAAGAAAAATTTCACATTTTTCCTATGCTGGTTTGAAGTAAATGTCTTTGATTCACAGACACAAGAGCCCGATTCTCCAAGCAGGAGGTTACATGGCCCCAACTGCAGAGGCCAGAAAGCCTGAGTGTCAGGGCACCATGATATTTATGCACCCAACATAGGAGCACCTCAATACATAAGGCAACTGCCAACAGCTATAAAAGAGGAAATCGACAGTAACACAATAATAGTGGGGGATTTTAACACCTCACTTACACCAATGGACAGATCATCCAAAATGAAAATAAATAAGGAAACAGAAGCTTTAAATGACACAATAGACCAGATAGATTTAACTGATCTTTATAGGACATTCCATCCAAAAACAGCAGATTACACTTTCTTCTCAAGTGCGCACGGAACATTCTCCAGGATACGTCACATCTTGGGTCACAAATCAAGCCTCAGTAAATTTAAGAAAATTGAAATCATATCAAGCATCTTTTCTGACCACAATGCTATGAGATTAGAAATGAATTACAGGGAAAAATACGTAAAAAACACAAACACATGGAGGCTAAATAATATGTTACTAAGTAACCAACAGTTCACTGAAGAAATAAGAAAATACCTAGAGACAAATGACAATGAAAACATGATGATCCAAAACCCATGGGATACAGCAAAAGCAGTTCTAAGAAGGAAGTTTAGAGCTATACAAGCCTACCTCAAGAAACAAGAAAAATCTCAAAAAGCAATCTAACCTTACACCTAAAGGAACTAGAGAAAGAAGAACAAACAAAACCCAAAGTTAGCAGAAGGAAAGAATTCATAAAGATCAGAGCAGAAATAAATGAAATAGAAACAAAGAAAACAACTGCAAAGATCAATAAAACTAAAAGCAGGTTCTTTGAGAAGATAAACAAAATTGATAAACAATTAGCCAGACTCATCAAGAAAAAGAGGGAGAGGACTCAAATCAATAACATTAGAAATGAAAAAGGAGAACTTACAACAGTCACTGCAGAAATACAAAGCATCCTAAGAGACTACTACAAGCAACTCTATGCCAATAAAATGGACAACCTGGAAGAAATGGACAAATTCTTAGAAAGGTATAACCTTCCAAGACTGAACCAGGAAGAAACAGAAAATATGAACAGAACAATCACAAATAATGAAATTGAAACTACGATTAAAAATCTTCCAACAAACAAAGTCCAGGACCGGATGGCTTCACAGGTGAATTCTATCAAACATTTAGAGAAGAGCTAACACCCATCCTTCTCAAACTCTTCCAAAAAATTGCAGAGGAAGGAACACTCCCAAACTCATTCTATGAGGCCACCATCACCCTGATACCAAAACCAAACAAAGATACTACAAAAAAAAGATAATTACAGACCAATATCACTGATGAATATAGATGCAAAAATCCTCAACAAAATACTAGCAAACAGAATCCAACAACACATTAAAAAGTATCATACACCATGATCAAGTGGGATTTATCCCAGGGGTGCAAGGATTCTTCAATATATGCAAATCAATCAATGTGATACATCACATTAACAAATTGAAGAAGAAAAACCATATGATCATCTCAATAGATGCAGAAAGACTTTTGACAAAATTCAACACCCATTTATGATAAAAACTCTCCAGAAAGCAGGCATAGAGGGAACTTACCTCAACATAATAAAGGTCATATATGACAAACCCACAGCAAACATCATTCTTAATGGTGAAAAACTGAAAGCATTTCCTCTAAGATCAGGAACAAGACAAGGATGTCCACTCTCACCACTATTATTCTACATAGTTTTGGAAGTCCTAGCCACGGCATTCAGAGAAGAAAAAGAAATAAAAGGAATACGAATTGGAAAAGAAGAAGTAAAACTGTCACTGTTTGCAGATGACATGATACTATACATAGAGAATCCTAAAAATGCCACCAGAAAACTACTAGAGCTAATCAATGAATTTGGTAAAGTAGCAGGATACAAAATTAATGCACAGAAATCTCTTTCATTCCTATACACTAATGATGAAAAATCTGAAAGAGAAATTATGGAAACATTCCCATTTACCATTGCAACAAAAAGAATAAAATACCTAGGAATAAACCTACCTAGGGAGACAAAACACCTGTATGCAGAACACTATCAGACACTGATGAAAGAAATTAAAGATGATACCAACAGATGGAGAGATATACCATGTTCTTGGATTGGAAGAATCAATATTGTGAAAATGACCGTACTACCCAAAGCAATGTACAGATTCAATGCAATCCCTATCAAAGTACCAATGGCATTTTTTAACGGAACTAGAACAAATCATTTTAAAATTTGTATGGAGATAAAAAAGACCCCGAATAGCCAAAGCAGTCTTGAGGGGAAAAATACGGAGCTGGAGGAATCAGACTCCCTGACTTCACACTATAGGACAAAGCTACAGTAATCAAGACAATATGGTACTGGCACAAAAACAGAAACATAGATCAATGGAACAAGATAGAAAGCCCAGAGATAAACCCATGCACCTATTGTCAACTAATCTATGACAAAGAAGGCAAAGATATACAATGGAGAAAAGAGTCTCTTCAATAAGTGGTGCTGGGAAAACTGGACAGCTACATGTAAAAGAATGAAATTAGAACACTCCCTAACACCATACACAAAAATAAACTCAAAATGGATTAGAGACCTAAATGTGAGACCAGACACTATAAAATTCTTAGGAGAAAGCATAGGAAGAACACTCTTTGACATAAATCACAGCAAGATATTTTTTGATCCACCTTCTAGAGTAATGGAAATAAAAATTAAAATAAACAAATGGGACCTAGTGAAACTTCAAAGCTTTTGCACAGCAAAGGAAACCATAAAAAAAGACGAAAAGACAACTCTCAGAATGGGAGAAAATATTTGCAAACAAATCAATGGACAAAGGATTAATCTCCAAAATATATAAACAGCTCATGCAGCTCAATATCAAAGAAACAAACAACCCAATCCAAAAATGGGCAGAAGACCTAAATAGATATTTCTCCAAAGAAGACATACAAATGGCCAAGAGGCACATGAAAAGTTGCTCAACATCACTAATTATTAGAGAAATGCAAATCAAAACTACAATGAGGTATCATCTCACACCAGTTAGAATGGGCATCATCAGAAAATCTACAAACAACAAATGCTGGAGAGGGTGTGGAGAAAAGGGAACCCTCTTGCACTGTTGGTGGGAATGTAAATTGATACAGCCACTATGGAGAACAGTATGGAGGTTCCTTAAAAAACTAAAAATAGAATTACCATATGACCCAGCAATCCCATTACTGGGCATATACCCAGAGAAAACCATAGTTCAAAAAGACACATGCACCCCAATGTTCATTGCAGCACTATTTACAATAGCCAGGTCATGGAAGCAACCTAAATGCCCATCGACATACAAATGGATAAAGAAGATGTGGTACATATATACAATGGAATATTACTCAGCCACGAAAAGGAACGAAATTGTGTCATTTTTTGAGACCTGGATGGATCTAGAGACTGTCATACAGAGTGAAGTAAGTCATAAAGAGAAAAACAAATATCATATATTAATGCATGTATGTGGAACCTAGAAAAATGGTACAGATGAACTGGTTTGCAGAGCAGAAGTTGAGACACAGATGTAGAGAACAAACGTATGGACACCAAGGGAGGAAAACCGCGGTGGGGTGGGGATGGTGGTGTGCTGAATTGGGTGATTGGGATTGACATGTTTACACTGATGTGTATAAAATTGATGACTAATAAGAACCTGCAGTATAAAAACAAACAAATAAAAAAACAACTTAAGAAAAATTCCACATTTTTCCTATGCTGGTTTGAAGTAAATTTCTTTGATTCGCAGACACAAGAGCCCGATTCTCCAAGCAGGAGGTTACATCGCCCCAACTGCAGCGGCCAGAAAGCCCGAGTGTCAGGACACTATGTCAATGCACACAGATGTCTCTAAAGAGGGTTTCAACATTTTTTTTCAAGTTCTGAGTCACAACTAATATTCATCACTGAGCAGAGAATGAGTCCTTGTTGAACCTTCAGTGCTTAACACAGAATAATTTATTAATTTAATTGATAAGTGTTGTCATTTAGTTAATGAGTTTCAGAACCTGAAGGGACTTTCCTATAATTTCCCTAGCAGATGGCCACCCAGCCTCTACTTGACTCAACTCACCCCCTCATGAGAAATTGCATTCTCTCCCTGAGGAGCTTTGGGGCACTTTGACAGAACAAAAGGCTTTCTTGCTGCAACATTAGCCCACTAAAGTCTAACTCTTTGGCAAACCAGTCTCTCTCTGCCCAAGGACAACTCTTCATGTGTTTGAATACAACTTAGTTGGCTGGGTGCCAGACTATATATTCCTTCAAACATTCTGTGTGCCATGGATCCAGGACCCCTTAGTACTCTGAGACAAGCTCTAACGTCATCTCCTCCACAGTGTGCTCAGAACCGAAGTGAGGTTCTGGTGTGCTCTGAGAGGATCTGGAATATCATATACAGTTAGGCACATTTTAAGAGAGACCATTATTTACAATAACCTGAATTCCAGACATATATGCAGCTTTTGAGTGCCTTAACCATTTTTTTTTTGATGTACTGATTTTATTTTAGTTATGTGTTTATTTTTATTGTGGTAAAATAAGTGACATGAGATCTACACTTAACAAAAATTTCAGTGTACAGTACAGTATATTAACTATAAGCTCAGTGTTGTACAGCAGACGTCTAGAACTTTTTCATCTTATATGACTGAAACTCTAAACCCATTGAACAGCAACTTCCCATTTCCTCCTTCTCCCAGCCCTTGCAACCACCATTCTATTTTATGTTTCTCTGAGTTCAACTATTTTAGATACCTTATATAAGTGGAATCATGTGGTATTTATATTAATGGAAATTATATGTAATTACACAAGAAAGGAAATTCTGTCATATGCTACGACATGGATGAAGCTTGAGGATATTACGCTAAGTGAAATAAGCCAATCATAGAAGGACACCCAGGACAAAATTGCTTCATTGGTGAATTCTATCCAACAATTATAGAAGAAATAAATATAATCTTTCTCAAACTCCTCAAAAAAAATCTAAGAGGAGGAAACACTCCCAAACTCATTTTATGAGGCTGACATTACCTTGATACCAAAGACAGATAACAACACTGCAAGAAAAGAAAACTATAGACCAATATTTCTGATCAATTAGATGTAAAAATTCTCAACAGCACATTAAAATTATCATACACTGTGATCAAGTGGGATTCACCCCGGGATACAAGGAGGGTTCAACATGTGCAACTCAATCAGTGTGATGCATCACTTAATAAAATGAAAGATAAAAATCACAATCATCTCAATAGATGCAGAAAAAACATTTAACAAAATTAAATATCCATTTATGATAAAAACTCTCAAACTGGGTATACAAAGATCATACTTCAACATAATAAAATCTATATATGACAAGCCTACATTATACCAGATGTTCTATGATCTATGGCTAGAACATTATACTCAATAGTGAAAGATTAAAAGCTTTTCCCTTAAGATCAGGAACAAAGCAAGGGTGCCCACTCTCACCACTCCTATTAAGAATAGTGCTGGAAGTTCCAGCCAGAGCAATCAAGCAAGGAAAAAATAAATAAATAAAATGCATCCAAACAATCAGGAAGAAGTAAAATTTTCTCTATCTACATATGAAATAATCTTATACAGAATATCCTAAAGCCTCCACCAAAAAACTGAGAACTAATACACCAATTTAGCAAAGTTGCAGGTTTCAAAATCGATATATAAAAATCAGTTGTGTTTCTATACATTAGCAATAAATTATCCAAAGAAGAAATAAAAAAGCAATTCCACTTACAATAGCATCAAAATAATAAAATACTTAGGGATAAATTTATCCAATGAGGTGACAGATCTATACACTGAAAACTATAAGACATTAATGAAAGAAACTGAAGAAGACACAAATAAATGAAAAGATATTTGTGTTCATGGATTGGAAGTCTATGGCACCTCGGCTTTTAAAGCGAAAAGTGTCAAGTGAGAGAGAGGCATGGACATATATACACTACCAAACGTAAGGTAGATAGCTAGTGGGAAGCAGCCGCATAGCACAGGGAGATCAGCTCGGTGCTTTGTGACCACCTGGAGGGGTGGGATAGGGAGGGTGGGAGGGAGGGAGACGCAAGAGGGAAGAGATATGGGAACATATGTATATGTATAACTGATTCACTTTGTTATAAAGCAGAAACTAACACACCATTGTAAAGCAATTATACTCCAATAAAGATGTAAAAAAAAAAAAAAAAAAGAAAAGTGTCAAAGAATTTGTGGCCACGTTATTAAACTGCCACAATTGGCCCAGTGGCCATAAGTATTTACATTCCTCCCACATACAAAACATACTCTCTGTCAAGAACTCACAAAAGTCCCATGATTCTACAATATTAAGTTCAGGATTGAGGTCTAGGATGTTGTTATCTAAATCAGGTCCAGATGTGGATGAGACCCCTGGGGTCCTCAGATATGATTTTTCCTGGTTTAAAAACCTGTGAACTGGGGCTTCCCTGGTGGCACAGTGGTTAAGAATCTGCCTGCCAATGCAGGGGACATGGATTCAAGCCCCGGTCCAGGAAGATCCCACATGCTGTGGAGCAACTAAGCCCGTGTGCCACAACTACTGAGTCTGTGCTCTAGAGCCTGCGAGCCACCACTACTGAAGCCTGTGAGCCTAGAGCCTGTGCTCCGCAACAAAGAGAAGCCACCACAATGAGAAGCCTGCGCACCGCAACGAACAGTAACCCCTGCTCGCTGCAACTAGAGAAAGTTCATGCACAGCAATGAAGACCCAACGCAGCCAAAAATAAATAAATTAAATAAATAAATTAAAAAAAAAAAAACCTGTGAACTAAAGGGACAAGTTATCTGCCCCCTATATAGCAAACATACAGAGGCAGGACAGGTCTAGAATTACTGTGATACTCTTGATCAAAAATAGGGGAACCAAAAAGAAAAAAGAAAAAGAAGGGAACCAATAAATAAACAAGTGTATATTGTACAGCACAGGGAAACATAGCCATTATTTTGTAATAACTTTAAAGGTAGTATAATCTTTAAAAATATTGAATCACTATGTTGTACACCTGAAACTAATATAATGTTATAAGTCAACCACACGTCAATTAAAAAAAGGGGGTGGTGGGGAGAACCAGAGGCACACAGCAGTCACTGGCCCATAGCAATTCTGAAACCAGTCAAGCCCATGTTGCCAGTTCCTTGATCAGGGTCTTCTTGGAAGTGGATCATCATGATTCTAAGTTCCATACTCTGGGTTCATGGTTTCACTTTCTATGTCATCCTTCTTTTCCCAAAATAAATCATCCAATTTTGCATCTGTTAAGTATTCTCAATTTGCTTCATGCCCATAGAAGTTCATGGGTTCAAAGCCCTCCTTTCATTTTATATTATTTCTGTCCCTTTTATTCCAAGCGCATATAATTTCTTTAAAAATTATGTTTCCTGTTTATCCATTTATATTTCATTAGACATACCTAGAAATCTCTGCTAGGAAGCCTTTCTCTACTTTGGGCCTCCTCTGAGCCTGCTGTGGAACAATGCCTTTAAGGCTCTTAGGTTTGTCTATCGTTACATTCAGCTGTTCTTCTTAGAAAGCCTATGTTTAATGGAGAATGTCTGTAAGGCACACCTTTAAGATCCCTAGAATATTTGGGGTTTTTTTGGGAAAGAGTCCGTGAGGTCCCACCTTAAATTTTTGTGAGTTTTAAACACAGGTTTATAAATCACACCCTGAGTACTGTCTTTTCCCCATGTTCCCATTTTCCTGACAGCAGCTAGGATCTGATCTTTCTCCTGAGGTCCTTTCTTACTTTGAGAACACTACTACTTACTAGCTGGGAAAACTCACTTGTGTCTTTTTCATTTTTTTCCAAACTCTACTCTTTAGTGTATCCTTCTTTTATCACATTTTTAAACAGGCAGATAGATGAAGCCAGGAGATACCTTTGATATTCTGCACAGAACGCTCTTCAGCTAGATCACTGAGTTCATTAGGTATATTTTCCATTTTCTATATTACCACAGGTGACAGTGTTACCAAACTTTCCACTAAGAGTAACAAGGATCCTCTTTCCTTCAACTTCCCAAAACATCTCTCTCAATTTCCTTCAATATTTCCCCTCAGTCCCCCAATGTCCATCAAGCTTCCATCTGCTCCCTGGCCCCAAAACCAATATAACATTTTTAGGTTTTATTATGATAGTCCCCCCTTTTCAGGTACCAAGCTACCTTCCAGTTACTATTACTGAATAACAAAAAACCCTAGAACTCAGAGGCATTTTATTGTGCTCATGGATTCTGTAAGTGATGAATTCATACAGAGCATGGTGAGGATGGATTGTCTCTGTTTCGTGATGTCTGGGACCTCAAGCTGCGGAGATGTAAATAGCTGGAGGTGATTCAAAGGACTGGGGACCAGAGTTCTATGGAGACATCTTTACTCATGTCTGGAGGCTTTGTGCAGATGGCAGGAAGGCTGGACTCAACCAGAACTGTCAGCTAGAAAACTTACAGGGAGCTTCTGAAGCATGATGCCCTCCCGGTAGCTGAACTTCTTACATGTGGCTTAGGGCTCCAAGAGCAAGTTTGCCAGCAAACAAGTTTCAGGTTTTCATAGATCATTTAATGTCGCTGCTGAACTATATCGTTGAAATCTTCAAAACCTACACAAATTCAATGGGAGGGGTATATACTTCACCTCTTAATGGGAGGAGATTCAAAGAATGTGAGGCCATATTGTAAAAGCTTTCTAAACAACCACAAGCTTATTTTATGTTATCATGTTTACCATAGTTCAGAAATTGAAGTCTTCTTAAGTTTCTTTACTTGACTAGCACATACTCTTATTTTTAAAGACAATTTACTAAAATCGTATCCAACTACTTATGAATAGAATAAGATGTCATGAATTGGAATTTCAGATGAACAATAAGTATCATCATGTAGCTGGAGGAAACAGTTCAAATAACTTTAAGGAGCTGCTGAAATTAGATCTTGACTCAACATTAACCTCAATAAAAATGATATACGACTTGGGGAACAATTGTATTTAACCTTATGAAGTAAGATCAATGCAATTAAAATGAATTTTCTCTTTAGACTGCCATATGACTGTGCTGTCTTTTATTTCATTTGCCTTTGGTTGGGGTAACAGAAAAGCAAAACTCTCAGAGAAAAGACTATAATTTGGAGCAGGTAATTTTAGTTGCCAGGACCAACATTTTTTATTTTATTTTATTTTTTTTTACTAAGAATCAGTATGCAAATACAAAGCTTAGAATATTCTAATTATGAATAACTCACAAAGATGAAATAGTTCTTAGAACTTCATCCTCTTAAATTATGAGTAAGATGGTTTTTGTAGGGAAAAAGTTACTATGTTTTCCCTACTCCCTAAAATTCCCTACAAGAATTTTAAATTCAACCATAATATGTGTATGTTTTTACTCCCTTTCATATATATTCCATACTTATATCAAAAAATTATATCAGGGAAAAGAATTTTATTTTCTCTGTATGAATATTAGAAAATAAGACGTTCTTAGATACTCACTGGAAATCTATTTCCAAACTGGTTATCTGGGGACTACTTACATTTAAAAGGGAAGAAAAATGGTGATTTGGTGCTTTAAAAACCATAGATAAATTTTCAAAATCACTTTTACTGAATTCCAGTTAACAAATTAAATGGTAAAATTCTTAAAAGACCAAAGCTGTTTTTGAACCTTTAAACTGGTCTTCAAACTTGGAAAAATATGATATATGAAATTGGAAATGAATTATGTAATCCATTTTATTTTGGACTTGTGCAGTCAGAGGCAAACAATTTTGGATTAAGGAATCACAAGCACAAAAATTGGCAAAACCTTATCGTGTATTTTGTGAAATTTATTTTTAACAGATTATAAAATCTCATGGAGGCATACAGTTCTAGTGGCTGTTTCTGTGAAATATGTAAGGCAGGAAAACTTTCCCTTCTTCCCTTTGTAGGGGAGCAAAATTTGCCATCCCAAAATATGTTTCTTTGACATATTAATTATTTTAAGCTGGTTATTTTCTAAGAAACAACAGACATGGGAAAAACTGATAACCAGGTAGGAGTTACCATTTTGTAAGAAACACTTATAAGAGAAATCTCCATTTGTAAGGGTATCTCCCTCCCTGTTCCTGGAAGAGGAGGAGAACTGAACCTCCAGGAACTTAACAATGGAGAAGGCCAGGACTTACATCGGAATAACAAACTTACCCTCATTTACTGTGCTTTTCCTGGTAACCTCCCTAACTGACTCCCCATTCTCAACATCCTCTTTTGTCTGTAGCTGAGGATGGTATTTAATGTGAGGGTTTCAGTCATTTTAGTGAGTTACTCAGTTTTCCTGAGTCTCTCCCATGTATACGTGTCATTAAACTTTAGTTTGGTTTTCTCCTGTTAATCTGTCTCATGTCAATTTAATTCATAGACCAGAAGAACCTAGAAGTGTAGAGGATAATTTCTCCCTTTCTGACACCTTCTAGGTTATTTGGCTGGCCTAATAATTAATTTGACATAATACAGATTGAAGTAGAAAAAAAAACTTTGTAAATGCTGAAGTCCCATAAAAATATCAGACTCAAAGGCAGTCAGGCAATTGATGCTTATGTGCCATCCTGAGCTAAAAAATGGAAGAGGGCTCTGGGGCTTCAAAGGGAAAGAAGACAAATCAGAGGCAGATGACAAGAGCAGATGTTTGGGAAACAAATGTATGCCCAGCCATGCCGATGAGTCTTTCTGATATAAAAAGTTATCTTTGGTACTAGCTTTCTCCTGGTACAGGCCCTCTATCTAAATTCTTTTAGGCAGTTAAGAGAGAGGCAAAGAGACTTTTCCTGAGTCTGCTTGGTCTTAATTGCCTTTAGCTCAAAAGAGTCCACGTGCCAAAGTGGTACATTTTGGAGTGGCGTATGCTGCTCCCCCTCTCAGGTACCTGTATTAGTTTATGCTATATCACCTTAGGTAGGTAGATAATATTGGGTTACGTGAAGAAGAGAAGTAATGAGGTTTGCTAGCACCTTCACAAAACTGAATTTAAATTTCATACTTGGGTAGCCCAAGAAGTAATGTGAAACCAAAAAGACAACTGCTACATTATAAATAAGGGGAGAAAATTGAAAGCATGTAAATGCTAACTGGGAAATGACCAAGCACATATGTATTTCCAGAAAAGATTACAGTAAGCATAGCAAATGCATAGTACTCATGCTGCCACTCCCTGCTCCAGAGCCTGTGGGAGACATCTCTAATTAATCATCCTTTCCTGAGAAACCCTGAAACAGTCTCCCAATGCAGAGCCCTAGGTAGTTTCTGCCTGTTGTTTGGCATTGACATTCAGATGAAACCTATCTGTCATCTCTGAATGAAATGGTCATAGTGATCCCAAACTGAAAATGAGTCATGGGCATACTGATTTGATTTTATCACTTGGAATACAGCAAGTAGGAACCTCGAGGCAGGGCTACCGCGATCCTCAGCCATGACTTGACTACTGAAAAAACTCCAGCTCATTCTCAGAGGCAGCACTGAGCAGGGGTGAACAAATGGGCCAGTTAAATCCTAGCTCTGTATTGATCAGCTGAATTTTCACATCATCTGTGAAGTAGGGATCATGATACCTATTTCTCAAGTTTGTTATGAGGATTAATAGAGACAGACCATGTAAATTACCTTAAAATAGGTGCTTGCTAAATGTCAGTTCCAAATTCTAACTGCACAATTTTTAAAGGGACATGGAGGGAGGCCCAGAGCAACACATCTGAAGTGGTTAAAAGGGATGGAAAGTAAAATAGGGAAGATATTAAAGTAATCAGAATTGTTTGTGGCACATAAGTGAAAAATATCTGTACTACTCGACACAGATAGTAACAAGGTTTTCAACTATTTTGAGACTGAAAACTCCAGCAATGTCATCCAAAATATGGTACATGTATCAGCAGTGGTCCGTGACACCATTGATGGCAATGAAAAAATTAATCAATGGTCGATCTAAAGAAAAAATGGGAATTTTTATTCGAACCAAACAGGATTATAACCTGGGAGAGAGTCTCTCAGAGAGTTCTGAGAACTGGTACAAAAAGATAAAGGGGGAGGTCAGTATCTATGTGATTTTGGCAAAGGAGTACATGCAATCTCAGGAGAAGATTGCTGCTGCCACTAGGAACAGATAGCTTAAAGGTTTAGTGCTTTCTAAGATGCAAGAATCCAGGTTCATAAAAAGTAGCTCCTGAAAATATCTAACTATCCGAAGCCCTGTTCTGCCAGTTTTCCTAGAGCACAGAGTGCTTCATCCTGATCTTTGCCCTGAATTCCTTTCAGTGTGTATTGTAAGTCAACGATTGTAGTGGCTAATGGCTCGATTCTTGTAGAACTGAATGGTGGGCAACATTATTCCACAATCCCTTCCCTTTCTATCTTAATTTCAACCAAATTTGGGAAGCGTCTCGTGACCAATTTGTCCCATGGTGCTGGGAATGCTCATTCCCAGGTAAGGCAAGGATTTCATTGATGGGCCACTCAATGGGCTATTACTGGCCTAGGTCCTGTTAACAGTAGCCAAAAGCCTCTCAATCACCTGTCTTACTAGTCATTTATGGTCCAGGAAATGGTTTCCATCTAGTTGCTTCTTCCTATATCGAAAGTTACACTATTACAATCATTGATCTTATAGAACTATATATTTGGTCAATTGTTTCAAATCACCTAATCATTAATTGTATCTGAGGCTCAGTCAGACATTTGGTAATGCAAGAAACAATCCTGTAAAATAGGCAGAATGCCAGTAATATAGCTACTAACATGAATAGGTCATAATTAAGTATTTAAGCTAAGAACTTACATTAGGTGAGGCCCAGTACCTCCTCAGGTCATCTAACCAGTCTGTTCTGCACCAGTTGCTGTCTTTAAGGGCAATGATATATTGGCATTTTACATAAAGTTTACCAAAGATGTCTGCATATTTAAGGTGAGTGCTGGGTCAATGTAACCCCTTACAGAATTTAGAAAGGAATATTATCATCTAAGGAGTTACATGGCTGGCACCAGAAGGAGAAAAACTGATCTTCATGGTTGAGCAGGTATTTCTGCCATTGAGGAGGTCTGGTTAACACATAATGCAGATGCACAAGGCACACTAGAGGGGAGGGAGAGAACAGGCAAGGAAAAATTTTGTTTAAATTTTTCTTGCCTTGGCTTAAAATGATGACTTGTAAGCTACCTGGCTTTAGGTAGGCCCTGAATGGTAATTTTAAACACAGCCTTTCAGCTCATGCAAAGCAGAGAATCCTCTAGAGGTAACCAGGATCCTAGGGAGGGGCCCCTTTGGAATTTTTCTGCTCCATCAGGGTGGAGATTTCCTGGCAGGCTAGAAACCTAGGATATGTTATATAGTTTGGGGGTGACTTTTGGGTCATGACAAGCAATACTGGTTACTGTTTAAGGTAGTCACATCAAGTTTGCCTTTTGTGTGCATTGAGAAAATGAGAAAATAAGACATGAGCCACATAAAAATATAAATGGGACGTAAAATTGGCAGAAATTTTACAAGTATCCTCTGCGGTAATGACTAAAATTTGGCCAAGAGTGAACTAAAATGTGAAAGAGAAAAAAGAGGAAGGCAAAAGAGAAAAGAATGTAGGGAGGGAGACCCTCATTTAGGTAGCCCAAGGTTTCCTTCTCGGGGCCCTGTTTTTGACATTGCAATGCCTGCCCCCCAGCTCTAATCTGGAGCTGAGGCCGGAAAGAAACTGAGGATGAATCTAAGAATTCAGCATGGTCACTTTAAACGATTACCAGATCATATAATGCAATTGCTTTCTCTCTTTAATTAAGAGACAATTCATGCTTTACAATTTAGTCTCTTTTGACATTTAATTAGGGCTTCTCATCTGTAAAGGGTGAGAGCTATCAATCAAATCAGAACAGCAGCAATGCTCATTCCCACATAAACAGCACAAAGGTGGTTATTGCCATAGCCCATCCACTTTAACCCTATGATCATTAATCAGGCAGATTTTTTTCCAGCAAACATTTATGAAGTACTTTCTCACCACATACCACATTACCTTGGAGTCTAATAGGGTTTTATCTGTTTCAAGGTAAGTAAATGGGAGACTTATAACACAATATGCCCAAGCTAGTGTGGTAAGTACTCTGATGTAGGTAAACAACGTGCTATGAGTTGTGGAGGGGATTGAGGAAGGCTTCCAGAAAGGAGGGGATAGCTCTGTTTAGTCTTGAGGGATGATTTGGGACTAGCTGGAAAGATGAAGTGGGCAAGGAGTTCTGCCCAGTTGGTGTAGCTTGTGTAAATGCAGAGAGACCCAGGAGAACGTGGTGCTAATTGTAAGATGTGAATAGACCATGGGGCTGAGCACAGGGTTTGTTGGAAGAGCAGCAGAAGAGGAGCCTGGACTTGGACCATGAAGGGCCTTCTGTGAAATGCTAAAGAGTTTGGACTTGTTAAAGAAAATGCATCCAACAGTTAAGGAAATGATTTTACTCAGGCAATTTCAATAGAGAGAATATTCATTAATGAGGACGGTCTCAGAGAGGGAGAAAACAAGGTTTTATAAAATAGGCAAGTCCCTGAGGAAAGGTGGAGGTGGGTCTTATCTGGGACCATGCGAGGCCAGGTTAGTCCTTCAGTGAGTCTTTTCTCAGAACACAGAAGGATCACAAGGATAGGAGGGTGGTTTCTCTACCGCTGCTGCCTTGGGTAGCATGGAACCCAGACAGAGTTCAGGACTGTCAGATTTGAGCCTGGTTGTACCACAGAGGATATTCAAGGTACTCAAGGTTTGTAAGCAGGAGGGAGACCTAATCATGTGAGTGCTGTAGAGCAACAGTACAAGCAACCCAGCTGCCATTACTTGCCCCATCAGAAAAACTTGCCTTTGGCCCCTGTTCCTCGCTTTTGAAACTGAGTCCCCCTAAAACTGAGCTCCCCTGCAAAGTTTAAGATTAACCTCTCTATCAAGAGAAGTAATGATAATAGTTCAGCAATAAAACAATCCTAGTTCCTCCTCAAGGAATATAGCTAACAATCTGACTCATATCTTTGAGTTGTTCTGAGAAACTAAGATGCTGGTCCAGGTAGAAGATGGTGACCCCAGACTGGTTGGAACCAGAAGGTTGATTATTAAGATTCCCGAAACATCACTCTGTTACCTCACTACCAACGGATCAGAAGAAAGCCATGGACCTGGCAGCCCTCACCCCTAAGTTTGCCTTTAAAAATCCTTCCCGGAAAGCCACAGTGGATCTTAGGTCTTTTGAACATAAGCTGCCTGTTCTCGTTTGGAGCCTGCAATAACGCTGTATTTGCCTTCACTACAGCCAGGTGTCAATAAATTGGCTTCACAACAAGGCAGGAGAGCAGAACCAAGTTCAATTCAGCAACACTTTTGTCTTTGACATCATCTCTGGGTTCTCTGGATCCCACTCGAAGCAACATGTCTTAGTTTGATGACCAGGGGTCTCTAGTTCCTACCTCTTGCCCTGAGACTTGCACACACCTGAAACTTCAATGCCTAACAAAATCACCACCATATTTTGGCCTGTTCTCTTAGAGAACATTATCTTTTCACTCCCCTCCGTCTCACACCTGGCCAGAGCTTCTAATCCATTCCAGGAATGTCTTGGATCAACAGCCCTTCCTGGGTAAAGAAACTTATTGGCAAATCCTGCATTGCTGCAGCAACCCAGCTGCTCTCCCAACAGTTGGGGGCATTGTCCCACAGACTGGGCAAGGGCTGGCTCTTGGGATCTAGACTCCAGCTCCTGTAGGTTGGTGTGTAAGCAGAAGTGTCTTTGGACCCAAGAGAAAGCACCGTTTGAGTTGGGTTGCTCAACTCCCAGCCATTCAAGCCCTGAGCCACACAGTAACTGGGGTTTGCAAACCTTGGTTTCTATGAATTGGCTTGAATAATGAGTCTACTTAATCCATTAGCCCTGAAGTGAGAATCAACAGATAAGATTAACATTGAACCATAAAATGGTCTGGGGGGTGGGGAAACCACTACAAGTTACATGGTTATGAAATTGTGTTATCAGACAAACAAGTTCAGCTCAGATGTTCTGCTTCAAAAAAACCCAAAACTAATAAAATGCAAGTCACTTCTGATGTTGCTGAAGTTTGCCAAGAAATAATCCAACAAACACAATATGCAGCTCTGACAGACATCCAAAAGATATGTGGAGAAAGAAAGACCTCAAAGTAAATCCAATTACGATCTTGGTGGCTGGGGTATGTTTTCTGGTTCAAATTCATAGAAAACTAAATATCCTTATGCACAAGCACGTTTTTAGGAGACAGATATCATATAAACAGCAGATCTTAATCTCTGTAACAAATGGTTTTAATGTAGGTGGTTAGGTCTGTACTAATACTTGAGTTTAAACAAAATTAAACAGAGCCATGAGACAATACTTTGGATTTATAGACCATTATTCTTAAGATAACTCCCTTTATTCCTGGGTGCTTATAACATCAATGCACTTCTGTCTGATATAATTTTCAAAGTAAAGCATAAGGTTTACCAATTAAACCCTCTTCCTCTCCTAGTAAGATTTACTAACATTTTCCCTCACAGTAATCTTTTGCAATTACATAGTAATTCTATATAAGGTCCTCCAAGTGTTTTGCAAACATTAATCAAGCTTTGCAGTACCCCAGCAAGGAAGAAGACCAGCATCATACCCAGGAGTCCTCCTCCTGCAGAGAGGGTGATTGGAATGACATTTGTTCCTGTCACTCAGAATCAGCACATGGAGCTCTAACCTGTGCGAGGAGAGGATGTGCTGATTCTGCCAGAATTACAAATGACACTATGATGCCTCTGCTGGCTCCAACGGGAAGATGGGGTGACTTTTCCTATTAAATCATTTCACTTTTATAAAGATTTATTTTTATCTAGGATTATAACTGATCTGATTTTTCATTAATGTTTTGAAATCAGCTGAAATTCAATGTTCTACCTATACCGTTCTATTCATATATATTGTTTCAGTAGCACCACTTTAAATTTTATGCAACCAACCATTTGATAATGAGAAATTACACAGAGCATAGATAGAGAAGTGTCTGCGTTTAGATACACATGGATCTCATCCCACCTTTGAAGGTACATATATAACCTTAGCTTAAGAACAACAGGCACTTAAACAACAAGGATCAACTGTATAGCACAGGGAACTATACTCAATATTTTGTAATAACCTATATGGGGAAAGAATCTGAAAAAGAGAGATTCTATACTTCAATTAAAAAATAAATATAAAAAAGAAAAATAAACAAAGCAAAGCAAAAAAACAACAAACAAACAAACACCAAAAAAAAACAGGCACATGGAGAAATGAAGAAAAGAAGGTACTAACTGGATAAGTCGATGACCCTTCTCTAGCCATGAGATGTGAACTGGAGAGATCAAGATGCTTAAACAACTAGATCCTTAATTTGTTTAGCTAAGTTAAAATTTACATGGGAATTCTTTTTTAGCTTTCTTTCCAATGTTATTTTACCAATTATTACGGTGGTCACCCCTGGCCCAGGAATCTAGGCTGCCTGTTTCTCAGGAGACAGACAACACAGCTGGCCTAATCAAGCTACCAGCGCAGTCTTGGCATCTAACCCTGGAGGAGCCTGTTTCACCTTCCCATCCCCAATCCAGGCTGGGGTCCTTGACTGCTGTTAAAGCCCCAGCAGTGGACACAGTCTGTTAAGTATGATGACTTCTTGGCTCTCAACCTTGACTGTACCTCATAACCTCTTGGGGAGCTCTTTGAAAATACTTCTGTACCTACTCCCCACCAATTAAAACACAGTCTCTAAGAATGAGGCTGGCTGTGGGCATTTTAAATGTCCCCAGGTGATTGATACCTGCAGCCCTGGTTAATGCCCCTTGGGGGGCAACTGTGGAGCTTCCCAGGAATCAGGTGAAGCTGCTAAGCTTCCCCTGCAGGATAATGACTATGTGACCAATTCTCAGAAAGGTCTGCTGTTAAAACCTTTTAAAGTCTTTGTGCTTGTCATGCTGCCTTTTACAATTTCCATCTTTCTCATGTTGTAAGTACCTGGCTGTTGGCTTGAAACATTGGCCAGTAGTAGGGAAGGACTGCCTGGGCTGAATCTGTTCTCACCTTTGAGGTCAAGTTATGTTCCTGCTGATGTATAATCCTTGGGGCATTGCCTAGTGCCCATCTCAGGCTTTGTCGGCCACCCCCATGATGATATTCCAGGCTTGGGTGCCTAGAGCCCTTGTTGAGCCAAAGGAGTATTGCAGAGGGGAATGAACTTAGCTTTGAAGAGCAGAAGGCAGATGCTGTGGTAATATAGGTCAATGGGTCAAGGGATACACACTATAAATACAGTTTGCAGAAATATTGCAAAACAGGTCAGCTGGGATGATCCCAAAAATGTTACCTAGATTAGCTTTTAGTGAAGTAAGACATTTTTTACTCCTATCCCCTACATAAATCTTTTGATAAGTCAGATTTTCTACATGAATTTTAATGGAGGAAGATGTACAATATTAGTTGTGAAAAAGAGGGGACATTTTGCTTCACAGCTGTTTGATACTCCTTTTGGTTTTAGGTGGTGCCACTGAAATGGCATTATGTATATGTTGAATTATAATTTTTTCTATTCTTTTTCAGTTTTCTTAATATTCAAAATTCTTTTAATTCTACCTTCTGATTTCCCAAGGTGGAAGACTCAGTTTGGTGTTACTAAGTCTGTAACATCTTTCTGGTACTGATAATATCTCTTTCTAACAAAAAATTTAGGAAGCAGTGGTAACCAGCTGGAATTTAAGAACAGTTTTTATGTGTATTTATCTTTTCCTCATGACAAGCAATACCGTTATCCAGTTTACAGTAGTGATTTAGAGCTTCATAAATTACATTTAAGCAAATGTGAGTTGATTTAAAGAGATAATAATAGAGTTAGCACACATACATAGCAAAAATTGTGAAGGGGATATATAACTTTAGCTGAAAAGAATCTCACCACCACCTTTTTTAAGAGGGGATCATGTTTTTAAAACAAATATCATTGCCAGCTTGATCCTAGGACAAATGTAAAAAGCATCAGGTCTAACTTTTAAAAAGCAATTAATACTTTAAATTTAAATGCACCTTAGATGTATCATGCACACCTATCCCTAACTTTGTTTTCAAGTAGAAGCCCTTAATAGTGTCATATTTGACCATGCAAAAATCCAACAAATACTGGCAAACTGAATTCAACAACAGATTAAAAAGATCATATACCATGATCAAGTGGGATTCCAAAGTTGCAAGGGTGATTCAACATGCACGAATCAATAAATGTGATATATCATGTTAATACTGTACAATGAAGGATAAAAGTAACATGATCCTCTCAATAGAGGCAGAAAAAGCATTTGACAAAATTCAACATCCATTGATGATAAAAACTCTCAACAAACTGGGTATTGAGGAAACTTACCACAACATAGTAAAGGTCATATATAGTTAAGTCCACGGCTAACATCATACTCAATGCTAAAGTGCTGAAAGTTTTTCCTCTAAGATAAGGAAGAAAATCAGGGTAACCACTCTCACAACTTTTATTCAACACAGTACTGGCAGTCCTAGCCAGAGCAATTAAGCAAGAAAAGAAAGTAAAAGGCATTCAAATGGCAAAAGAAAAAGTAAAATGTCTCTATCTGCAGATTACGTGACATTTAATATAGAAAGCTCAAAAGACAATACCCCCCCCAAAAAAACTGTCAGAACTAATAAATGAATTTAGTAAAGCTGCAGGCTACCAAATCAATATAACATTATTCACATTTCTATATACCACCACCAAACTAACAGAAAGAGAAGCAAATAATTCCATTTACAATATCATCAAAAGCAATACCTACAAATAAATTTAAGCAAGGAGGTAAAATATCTGTATTCCTAAAACTATAAAACATTCATAAAAGAAATTGAATAACACAAATAAATGGAAAGATATTCTGTGCTGATAGATTGGAATAATTAATACTGCAAAAATATCCATACTACTCAAAACCATCTACAGATTCAGTGGAATCCCTATCAAAATTTCAGTAGTATTTTTCACAGAAATAGACAAAACAATCCTAAAATTTGTATGGAACCACAAAAGAACCTGAATTGCCTAAGGGATCATGAGAATGAGGAACTAAACCTGGAGGTATCACACAGAGAGATAAGAAAACAGAGTAAGCTCCTTTACATCAGCCTTGGCAATGATGTTTTGGATTTGACACCAAAAGCAAAGGCAACAGAAGCAAAATAACCAAGTAGGACTCTATCAGACTTAAAAGCTTCTGCCCAGCAAAGGAAACAATTAACAAAATTAAAAGGCAACCAAGAAATGGAAGAAAATATTTCCAAACCACATCTGATAAGTGGTTAACATCCACAATATATAAGGAATACAACTCAATAGCAAAAAAAAGCAAATAAATCAATTTAAAAATGGACAAAGGATCTGACTAGACATTTTTCTAGAGAAAACATACAAATAGTCAATAGGTACATGGAAAGGTGCTTGACATCACTAATCATCAGGGAAATGCAGAATAAAACCACAATGAGCTACCACCTTATACTTGTTAGGATGTCTATTATTTTAAAAAAGATAACAAGGCAAGGATGTGGAGAAAGGGGAACACTTGTACGCTGTTGGTAGGAATGTAAACTGGTACAGCCACTATGGAAAAGAGTATAGAGTTTCCTGAAGAAATTTTATCTAGAAGTACCATATGATCCAACAATTTCACTTCTGGGTATATATCCCAAAGAAATGAAATCATCTCGGAAAACTATCTGCACCTTCATATTCATAGCAGCATTATTCACAATAGGCAAAGTATGAAAACAACCTAAGTGTCTGGCAACAAATGAATGGATAAAGAAAATATGATATATGGGGGAAAAAAATGTGGTCAAACTCATGGAAATGGTAGAAAAGTGGTTGCCAGGGGCTGGTGGATGGGAGAAATAGGGAGATGTTTGTGAAAAGGTACAAATTTTCAGTTATACAGTTATAAAACAAATAAGGTCTGAGGATCTAATATATCACACGGTGACTATAGCTGATAACACTATTATATAATTGAACTTTTCTAAGCGAGTAGAACTTAAATATTCTCACTAGAGAAAATATTCTCACTAGAAATATTTAAGTAGAACTTAAATATTCTCACTAGTGGAAATTGGTTCAAGATGGCAGAGTAGAAGGACATGCACTCACTCCCTCTTGCGAGACCACCGGAATCACAACTAACTGCTGAACAATCATCCACAGGAAGACACTGGAACTCACTAAAAAAGACACCCCACATCCAAAGACAAACGAGAAGTCACAATGAGATGGTAGGAGGGGTGAAATTACATTAAAATCAAATCTCATTACTGATGGGTGGGTGAATCACCAACTGGAGAACAATTATAACAGAAGTCCACCCACTGGAGTGAAGGTTCTGAGCCTCATGTCAGGCTTCCCAACCTGGGGATCAGGCAACGGGAAGAAGAATTGCCAGAGAATCAGACTTTGAAAGCTAGCAGGATTTGATTGCAGGACTTCAACAGGACTGAGGGAAACAGAGACTCCACTCTTGGAGGGCACACATAAAGTAGTGTGCACATGAGGACCCAGGGGAAGGAGCAGTGACCCCATAGGAGACTGAACCAGACCTACCTGCTAGTGTTGGAGGGTTTCCTGCAGAGGCGGGGGTTGGCTGTGGCTCACCATGGGGACAAGGACACTGGGAGCAGAAGTTCTGGGAAGTACTCCTTGGTGCGAGCCCTCCCAGAGTCGGCCATTAGCCCCACCAAAGAGCCTCTAGGCTCCAGTGCTGAGTCTCCTAAGGACAAACAACCAACAGGGAGGGAACACAGCCCCACCCACCAGCAGACAAGGGGACTAAAGTTTAACTGAGCTCTACCCACCACAGCAACACCCAGCTCTACCCACCACCAGTCCCTCCCATCAGGAAGCTTGCACAAGCCCTTAGATAGCCTCATCCACCAGAGGGCAGAGACCAGAAGCAAGAAGAATTACAATCCTGCAGCCTGTGGAACAAAAACCACATTCACAGAAAGACAGACAAGATGAAAAGGCAGACGGCTATGTACCAGATGAAGGAACAAGATAAAACTCCAGAAAAACAACTAAATGAAGTAGAGATAGGCAACCTTCCAGAAAAAGAATTCAGAATAATGATAGTGAAGATGATCCAGGACCTCGGATAAAGTATAGAGGCAAAGATCGAGAAGATGCAAGAAATGTTTAACAAAGACATAAAAGAATTAAAGATCAAACACCTAGAAAGAATTAAAGAACAAACAAACAGAGATGAACAATACAATAACTGAAATATAAAATACACAAGAAGGAACCAATAGGAGAATAACTGAGACAGAAGAATGGGTAAGTGACCTGGAAGACAGAATGGTGAGATTCACTGCTGTGGAACAGAATAAAGAAAAAAGAATGAAAATAAATGAAGACAGCCTAAGAGACCTCTGGGACAACATTAAATGCAACAGCATTCGCATTACAGGGGTCCCAGAGGGAGAAGAGAAAGAGAAAGGACCTGAGAAAATATTTGAAGAGATTATAGTCGAAAACTTCCCTAATGTGGGAAAGGAAATAGCCACCCAAGTCCAGGATGCACAGAGAGTGTCAGGCAGGATAAACCCAAGGAAAAACATGCTGAGACACATAGTAATCAAGCTGACAAAAATTAAAGACAAAAAAAATTATTAAAAGCAACAAGGGAAAAATGACAAATAACATACAAGGAAACTCCCATACGGTTAACAGCTGATTTCTCGGCAGAAACTCTACATTCCAGTAGGGAGTGGGATGATATATTTAAAGTGATGAAAGGGAAGAATCTACAACCAAGATTATTCTACTTGGCAAGGATCTCATTCAGATTTGATGGAGAAATCAAAAGCTTTACAGACAAGCAAAAGCTAAGAGAATTCAGCACCACCAAATGAGCTGTATAACAAATGCTAAAGGAACTTCTCTAAGTGGGAAACAAAAGAGAAGTAGAGGACTTACAAAAACAAACCCAAAACAATAAAGAAAATGCTAATAGGAACGTACATATCGATAATTACCTTAAATGTGAATGGATTAAATGATCCAACCAAAAGACATAGACTGGCTGAATGGATACAGAAACAAGACTCATCTATATGCTGTCTACTAGAGATCTACTTCAGACCTAGGGTCACATAGAGACTGAAAGTGAGGGGATGAAGAAAGATATTCCATGCAAATGGAAATTAAAAGAAAGCTGGAGTAGCAATACTCATATCAGATAAAATAGACTTTAAATAAAGAATGCTACAAGAGACAAGGAAGGACACTACATAATGATCTAGGGAATCAATCCAAGAAGAAGATATAACAATTATAAATAGATATGCACCCAACATAGGAGCACCTCAATATATAGGCAACTGCTAACAGCTATAAAAGAGGAAATTGACAGGAACACAGTAATAGTGGGGGACTTTAACAGCTCAGTTACACCAATGGACAGATTAGCCAGACAGAAAATTAATAACGAAACACAAGCTTTAAGTGACACAATAGACCAGGTCGATTTAATTGATATTTATAGGACATTCCATCCAAAAATAGCAGATTACATTTTCTTTTCAAGTGCACACGGAACATTCTCCAGGATACGTCACAACTTGGGTCACAAATCAAGCCTCAGTAAATTTAATAAACTTAAATTGTATCAGGCATCTTTTCTGACCACAATACTATGAGGTTAGAAAGCAGTTACAGGGAAAAAAACTGTAAAAAACACAAACACATGGAGATTAAACAATGTTACTAAATAACCAAGAGTTCACTGACAAAATCAAACAGGAAATCAGAAAATACCTAGAGACAAATGACAACAAAAACACGACGATCCAAAACTTATGCGATGCAGCAAAAGCAGTTCTAAGAGAGAAGTTCATAGCTATACAAGCCTACCTCAAGAAACAAGAAAAATCTCAAACAATGTAACCTTACACCTAAAGGAACTAGAGAAAGAAGAACAAACAAAACCCAAAGTTAGCAGAAGGAAAGAAATCATAAAGATCAGAGTGGAAATAAATGAAATAGAAACAAAGAAAACAACTGCAAAGATCAATAAAACCAAAAGCTGGTTCTTTGAGAAGATAAACTAAATTGATAAGCCACTAGCCAGACTCATCAAAAAAAGAGGGAGAAGACTCAAATCCATAAAATTAGAAATGAAAAAGGAGAAGTCACAACAGCCACTGCAGAAATACAAAGCATCCTAAGAGACTACTACAAGCAACTCAATGCCAATAAAATGGATAACCTGGAAGAAACGGACAAATTCTTAGAAAGGTATAACCTTCCAAGACTGAACCAGGAAGAAACAGAAAATATGAACAGGCCAATCACAAGTAATGAAATTGAAACTGAGATTAAAACTCTTCCAACAAACAAAAGTCCAGCACCAGATGGCTTCACAGCTGAATTCTATCAAACATTTAGAGAAGAGCTAACACCCATCCTTCTCAAACTCTTCCAAAAATTTTCAGAGGAAGGAACACTCCCAAACTCATTCTATGAGGCCACCATCACCCTGATACCAAAACCAGACAAAGATACTACAAAAAGAGAAAATTACAGACCAATATCACTGATGAATTTAGATGCAAAAATCCTCAACAAAATACTAGCAAACAAAGGATCATACACCATGATCAAGTGGGATTTATCCCAGGGTTGCAAGGATTCTTCAATATATGCCAATCAATCAGTGTGATACACCATATTAACAAATTGAAGAAGAAAAACCATATGATCATCTCAATAGATGCAGAAAAAGCTTTTGACAAAATTCAACACCCATTTATGATAAAAAAAAACTCTCCAGGAAGTGGGCATAGAGGGAACCTACCTCAACATAATAAAGGTCATATACGACAAACCCACAACAAACATCATTGTCAATGGTGAAAAACTGAAAGCATTTCCTCTAAGATCAGGAACAAGACAAAGATGTCCACACTTGCCACTATTATTCAACATAGTTTTGAAAGTCCTAGCGACAACAATCAGAGAAAAAAAGAAGTAAAAGGAATACAAATTGGAAAAGAAGTAAAACTGTCACTGTTTGCAGATGCCATGATACTATACATAAAGAATGTTAAAAATGCCACCAAAAAACTACTAGACCTAATCAATGCATTTGGTAAAGTTGCAGGTTACAAAATTTAGGCACAGAAATCCCTTGCATTCCTATACACTAATGATGAAAAATCTGAAAGAGAAATTAAGGAAACATGCTCATTTACCATTGCAACAAAAAGAATAAAATACCTAGGAATAAACCTACCTAGGGAGACAAAAGACCTGTATGCAGAAAACTATAAGACACTGCTGAAAGAACTTAAAGATGATACCAACAGATGGAGAGATATACCATGTTCTTGGATTGGAAGAATCAATATTGTGAAAATGACTATACTACACAAAGCAATCTACAGATTCAATGCAATCCCTATCAAATTACCAATGGCATTTTTTTTTTTTTTAACAGAACTAGAACAAAAAAATCTTAAAATTTGTATGGTGACAACAAAGACTCCGAACAGCTAAAGCAGTCTTGAGGGAAAAAACGGAGTGGAGGAATGAGACTCACCTGACTTCACACTACAAAGCTACAGTAATCAAGACAATATGGTACTGGCACAAAAACAGAAATATAGATCAATGGAACAGGATAGAAAGCCCAATGATAAACCCACGCACCTATGGTCAACTAATCCATGACAAAGGAGGCAAGGATATACAGTGGAGAAAAGACAGTCTCTTCAGTAAGTGGTGCCGGGAAAACTGGACAGCTACATGTAAAAGAATAGAATTAGAACACTCCCTAACACCATACACAAAAATAAACTCAAAATGGATTAGAGACCTAAATGTAAGACCGGACACTATAAAACTCTTAGGGGAAAACATAGGAAGAACACTCTTTGACATTAATCACAGCAAGATCTTTTTTGACCCACCTCCTAGAGAAATGGAAATAAAAACAAAAATAAACAAATGGGACCTAATGAAACTTCAAATCTTTTGCACAGCAAAGGAAACCATAAACAAGACAAAAAGACAACCCTTGGGCTTCCCTGGTGGCTCAGTGGTTGAGAGTCGGCCTGCCGATGCAGGGGACACGGGTTCGTGCCCCAGTCCGGGAAGATCCCACATGCCGTGGAGCGGCTAGGCCCATGAGCCATGGCCACTGAGCCTGCGTGTCCGGAGCCTGTGCTCCGCAACTGGAGAGGCCACAACAGTGAGAGGCCCACGTACCGAGAAAAAAAAAAA
Source organism: Aethalodelphis obliquidens (assembly GCF_003676395.1). NCBI lineage: Eukaryota > Metazoa > Chordata > Mammalia > Artiodactyla > Delphinidae > Aethalodelphis > Aethalodelphis obliquidens. Next base: position 37,206,817 of record NW_020837949.1, read on the forward strand.
AAAAGACAACCCTCAGAACGGGAGAAAATATTTGCAAACAAATCAATATACAAAGGATTAATCTCCAAAATATATAAACAGCTCATGCAGTTCAATATTAAAAAAACAAACCACCCAATCAAAAAATCGGCAGATGACCTAAATAGACATTTCTCCAAAGTTGACATACAGATGGCCAAGAGGCACATGAAAAGCTGCTCAACATCTCTAATTATTAGGAAAATGCAAATCAAAACTACAATGAGGTATCATCTCACACCAGTCAGAATGGCCATCATCAGAAAATCTACGAACAACAAATGCTGGAGACGGTGTGGAGAAAAGGGAACCCTCTTGCACTGTTGGTGGGAATGTAAATTGATACAGCCACTATGGAGAACAGTACGGAGGTTCCTTAAAAAACTAAATATAGAATTACCATATGACCCAGCAATCCCATTACTGGGCATATACCCAGAGAAAACCATAATTCAAAAGACACATGCACCCCAATGTTCATTGCAGCACTATTTACAATAGCCAGGTCATGGAAGCAATCTAAATGCCCACTGACAGACGAATGGATATAGAAGATGTGGTACATATACACAATGGAATATTACTCAGCCATAAAAAGGAATGAAACTGGGTCATTTGTAGAGATGTGGCTGGACCTAGAGACTGTCATACAGAGTCAATTAAGTCAGAGAAAAATATCGTATATTGATGCATATATGTGGAATCTAGGAAAATGGTACAGATGAACCTGTTTGCAAGGCAGAAATAGAGACACAGATGTAGAGAAGAAATGTATGGACACCAAGGAGGGAAAGCATGGGTGGGGGTGGGATGAATTGGGAAATTTGGATTGACATATATACACTAATATGTATAAAATAGATAAGTAATAAGAACCTGCTGTATAAAGAAAAAATAAAATTCAAAAAAACAAAAATCAAAACAAACAAACAAATAAAAAGTGAATATGTGACTTGATGGATGTATTAATTAACTTGACAGGGGAATTCTTTCACAATGTATATACATTTATCAAATATATCAAATCATCACATTGTATACTTTAAAAACCCTACTATTTTATTTGTGAAATATACCTCAGTAAACATGGAGAAAAACTTCTGTGTAAAAACAAACTAAATAATCATATCTTTTTGCAGAAAATGAAGTTTTTTTTAAGTTTTGCAATTTTGTGATATTAGACATTGAATTGAATCAAAGAGTATACTTCATAGCAAGATCACTCTTGGAATTTATCCCAGAGTAATGAAAATTTATGTCCTGCAAAAGTCTGTACATCAGTGTTCACAACAGCATTATTTTTAATAGCCCCAAACTGGAAACAACTCAGATGACCTTCAACAGATAAACAGTCAAACAAGGTTTATATCCATACAATGGAATACTACTCAGTAATAAAAAGGAATGAGCTACTGCAAAAACCTGGATGGACCTCAAGGTCATTATGCTGAGTGAAAAAAAACCAATCTTAATAGGTTTACTCAGTGTGATTCCATTTATGTAACAGTCTTGAAATAACAAAACCATAGATAACAAATAACAAAACCAACTGTCTGGGTACCAGTTAGGTGTCCTACAATTCAATTATGCACAGGGAATTACACGACCCCACAGGTTAAGGGTTCAGTCTCCTAAAACTGCTCCCTCCTTCAGATGCCAATGCCAAGTACTCAGTTCCCAGGTTGCCTACAAATTGGTGTTTCCTATGACCCCCTCCTCAGGTTCAATAATTTGCTATAATGATTTACAGAACTCAAAGGAAACACTGACTTACAATTACTGGCTTATTATAAAGGATATGATAAAGGATACAGATGAACAGCCACATACACAGGTACAGAGGGTGACATTTTGTGTCCCTGCCCCATTTCTCTGCAGGATACTCCTGCATTTTGCCCTGACCGGTCTGCAACAATGTTGGGATAAGAGTGACACACTTCCCCTTTCTCCCTTGAGAAACTGATTACAAACACAAAATAAATAGGCTTCAACCACAGTGAAACTCTGATCCTCCTTCCCGATGGTTTTTCTTGTTTTCTTTCTGTGGCCTTTGTCTAATCAGGCCCTCAGCGTGTGGTCACTCTGTGAGATTGGAAACAGGTGTTCTCATGTAGTGACTCTCCCCCCACCCCTTAACTAATTCAAGAATTCTTTTCATCTAAAATCCTGGGACTTCAAACTCAGAAATTGTGTCTGAAGCAAAAATAGCAGATGGAGCTTAATATCAAGACAGATTCTCATCCTTTCAGGTGGTTCCACTTGCAAAACAGAGGGAAGAATCTGGAAATGAGCTTCGTTTTGTGGAGTGAATTGTGCTTTCCGTGTTCTGCAGTTGCTAAAACACCAGAACGTGCTTCTTGTGGCAGTTACCTCTCAGTACTCCGGAAGGTCTGAGGGCTATATTCACATATACATCAAGAGGAGAAGAATTAAGGTTCATACCTGGATAACTCAGGTCTTCGCAAACCCTTCTTACCCTTCTTACCCCTCAGGCACAGGTGGCTTAGGGCTTAACTCAGTTTACACTTCCTATGGGCTCCATAAAACCATTAGAGTCCCTGGTACCTGAGGAGCATTGGCATTTTATTTCCTCCGTGGTGAACACAGATTGATCAGGAACCCCACAGGCATGAGTGTATGCAAACCAACAATGACTTTGTTGTAGAAATGGTGTGCTGTATACTGACGGCCTTGTGATCCACTTGCTGTTTTCTTTTTTCTTTTTTTTGCGGTACGCGGGCCTCTCACTGCTGTGGCCTCTCCTGTTGCAGAGCACAGGCTCCGGACGCGCAGACCCAGCGGCCGTGGCTTACGGGCCTAGCCGCTCCGCGGCATGTGGGATCTTCCCTGACCGGGGCACCAACCCGTGTCCCCTGCATCGGCAGGCAGACTCTCAACCACTGTGCCACCAGGGAAGCCCCAGTTGGTGTTTTTTTTAAAGAGTTTGGTTCTTCTACTTACACACAGCCAGGAGTTAGGCTACTAGTTCTGGGACTGTTTTTCAAAGGCTACTCTCCCTGATTGTTTTACTGACACCCAAAACAAAACTTTTTCTAACGATGAGGTAGATATTTAAAAAAACAACAGTGTGAAGCATCAGCCTACTCTCAAGGGACACCGGTATGCAATTGAAAACAGCTTCTACCCTAGAATCTGCATAGATCCGATGCTTAAAGACTGATGCTTGGCGCTTATTGAACACCTTGATGTCAGTCATCACACATCCAGAAATGTATATACCGAGAGGCTTGCTTTCTAACCCGAAACAAAAAGATGAAGGGCCTTATATTACTTTTCTATTTCTGCCCTAACAAACAACTGCAGCAGCGTAAAACAATACAAACTTATTACCTTATAGTTCTGTAGGTCAGAAATCCGATATAATGGTCACTGGGCTAAAATCAAGGTGTTGGGAGGACTGCATTCCTTTCTGGAGGCTCCCGAATAGAATTGGTTACCTTATTTTTCCAGCTTCCCGAGACTTCCCACGTTCCTCAGCTCACGGCCTCCTTCCTCCATTTTCAAAACCAGCAAGATGGGTTCAACTCACGCTCTCCAGTTCTCAGCAGCTGGGAGTGGTTCTCTGCTTTTAAAGACTCATGCGAGTAGATTGGTTCCACCTGCAAATCCAGACTACTCCCACCTTCTCCAGATCCTTAACGTTAACAATTCCTGCAAAGTCACTGTTGCCATGTAAGAAAAATTCAAAGGTTCCAGGGAGTAAGATGTGGGCATCTTTAGGGGGCATTTATGCTGCCTACCACAGGCCTTTATACAGAAGCATGCCAGGCTCATTGCATACACCATGTGTCTTAGTTTGCCCAGACTGCTATAACAAAGTGTCATAGACTGAGTAGCTGGTAAACAGCAGAAACATATTTCTCACTGTTCTGGAGGCTGGAAGTCTGAGATAGCAGTGCCAGCCTGGTCAGAGTCTAGTGAGAGCCCTCTCCTGGGTTGCAGACTGCCAATTTCTTATATCCTTACATGGTGAAGAGCAGAGAGAGAGAGGAAGCAAAGCTCTCTCCTGTCTTTTCATAAGCGTACTAATCCCGTTCATGAGGACTTCACCCTCATGAACTAATTACCTCCCAAAGGCTCCCCTCTTAATGTCATCACACGGGGGGGTTAGGATCTCAAAGCATAAATGTGTGGGAACACAAACATTCAGTTCATAGCACCATAACGACCTCCTAGTGCTCCTGTTTTACCAAAACACAGGTAATTGAGAGCTTACAGGATGACTGCAGTCTACTCTCATCAGCTGTTACTGTTGGAGATTTACATTCCAAATCACGCACAGCCTGATGAAAGCCCTGTTGCCTTGGTGACAAAGCTGTGGCCCTTCTCTCAACAGTAAAATTTGGGGCTTTTTAGATCATGTGTTGGGAAACACACGATGCACAATCCAAGAGGAAGAGGAGTTTACGTTCATTAAGTTTCTGCTCTTAAAAAAGTCTCACCTTTATGGGCTGTATCTCACAGGTGCCTCTGTCTTCTGCCTTAGGGTTGAGTTTGGACAATGGGAGGCACTGGCAGATCAGAGGGTTTGATGAGAGCTCGAGGAATATATTCTGTCAGTCTCCATCCCTTTGGGGCTCAGTTGGGCGGTGTCCGCTTTCCTCTCCCCAAGATGTCAGGGTCTATTGGGAATCCCCTCTCCTGCTCCCTGCCCTTGGCCTTGGAGACCTAGGAGTTGTCATGGCTCCCATTGCTGATCCTGCCTGTCCCTGCCCACACCTCGACAAGCACTTCCTTCATTAAACTCTCCTCCATCATCTTGTTTAGGTGTGCCAACCTTGTCTGGCCAGAGCCCTGTCTGATACACCTGGGGCGCCAGCATCTCACGATCTTGGACATGTTACTTAACCTTCTCAAACCTCAGTATTTTCATATCTGAAATGGAGATAAAAATAGCTACCTCATGGGGCAGTGATGATGACTGAATTATTTAATTCATATACATCTTAACACAGTCTTTTGCACATAGTAAACACTTAAATGTATTTTTTTGCCAAAACAAAGGAAATGGATCCTCTGAGGAACTGCAAGTTCCATTTGGATCCAAATATTCCGCCAAGTTATTTCTTAAAATGCACTTTTTGCTCCAATGAAAAAGTTATTTTGAGCAACTATTAAACTAAGGTCTTTGGATTTACCAATAAACAATTGCTAGTGATGTTGCTGGAGGTACCCAAACAGTCCCCACCTACTAACTGGGGGACGTTCAAATTCAAGCATCTTTACTTTATAACTTGATGCTTCTGAAATTTTCTAGTATGACACTGAGATTCTGCTTTCTAGTTTTCTGGATATAGAATGATTTAAATAATGTAAGCAGAGAAGTGTGATGGTAGAATAGGTAATATTTCTAATGAAAGTCCATCTATAAGTCAGTTCAGATGCATTAGCTGCTTCTCAGCTTACAAAGAGTTTACATCATGATCTGCTTATAAGTATAGGAATATAAATGTAGAATTTTTAAAAGCACATTCAACATTTACAAGGCGAGGAGAAGGACGAAATTGCAAAAAACTACAGCAAGCCTTTAGTATTTTGGTGCACAAAGAAACAAGTTCAGGGCTTCCCTGGTGGCACGGTGGTTAAGAATCCACCTGCCAATGCAAGGGACAGGGGTTCAAGCCCTGGTCCGGGAAGATCCCACATGCCACGGAGCAACTAAGCCCGTGTGCCACAACTACTGAGCCTGTGCTCTAGAGCCCGCGAGCCACAACTACTGAGCCCGCATGCCACATCTATCAAAGCCTGTGCACCTAGAGCCTGTGCTCCACAACAAGAGAAGCCACCACAGTGAGAAGCCCACGCACAGCAACAAAGAGTAACCCCCGCTCCCCGCAACTAGAGAAAGCCCGTGCGCAGCAACGAAGACCCAACACAGCCAAAAGTAAAAATAAATTTTTAAAAAAAGAAACAAGTTCAGAGACAGGTAGATTTGGAATTGGAGCTTCTCATGTCACCTTTTCAGATATAGATGGAAAAACTAATTTAACAGCTGGCACCAGACCATTTAGGCAGTGTTGCTATTGTTGGTTTAAGACTACACACTGAAAGATCACCCTCAGAGGAAGATAAGGCCCTGAGGGTGTGATCTATAAGAAGACTGAACTGCTCTGAATAAGAAATAACAGAAATTTGGTGGTGAGGGAAAGCAGAGAAGGGAAGGAAGCAAAGGTGGGGTTAGGGGATACAAGAGGAAAAAGCCATGTTAGATGGCTAGAGCTGGAAAAAGTTAAAGTTGCATGCCTTGCTGCTGTGGTTTAACCACCAATTCCCCAAATCATCGATAAAGACTGCTACACACTCAAATTCCTCACCTGTGAGATTTTCTCAAGAAGGAAATGGGGCAATGGTCCACATCTGGGTCAGCACTCAGCAGAAGAAAGTGGAGTAGGAGTAAGGGTCGGGACCAGACAAAAGTGACACTAAGAGTTCAGCAGAAGTGGGAACTCAGAGCAGATACGTCCATAGAAATGTGAGTTCTAAGATCTTTGTGAAAATATCAGGGAAAGCATTAGACTTCCCACAGGGCAGAACAAAAAGACTTAGACCAATTTTATTTAAATCTGAAAGGGCAGGATGACCTCAGCTGATATCTGAATTACAATTTATCAGGGATCCAAGTGAAAAAAATAGAAATATGAAATTAGAGCTACTGGTGTCTATGTTGAGAGAGCTGTATTCTTATTGTTAGTATTTTCTGGAACCCATATTTTGGTAGTTCTTGCTGAATCCATACTAAACAGAGAGTAAGAGCTTCAAGTCTGTTAAAAGATCACTCAAATTTTTTCTTTGATAAGAGACAGCCGTTGCTGAAACACTGTACCAACAGCTGGGAAAATGCAGTTCATGGCATTAGATTTACACACATGAAGGCTTTAAAATGGTTTATTTAATTAGTTGTTTACTGTCAAGCATCTATTGACTTCCAAATCTACGCTGGCACATTGAATGAATACAAACCATTGCCTTATTCTGTGACAGATCACCTTTTAGGGGTTAACTACAAAATACCACATGGCATCAGTGTTCACTCTTCAAGAACACTCTTTTCAATAAAATAAAAAGACACATGCCCACCATACACACAAACATACACACACCCACACACACATCCTCTTATTTTCTGAATCAACATGTTTTACAATGATCTCCAAAGCCATGTAGTTTGCATTGATCATAACGGTTGCTAAGCTTTTGCAGTTTGCAACGATCATAGCCTCTTTGTGGACATTTTGTGTGGCTTAAGACTTTTGCCCTGGGCTTATGGCTTCACATTTTCGTCCAAGCGAAGAAGAGCTGTATGTAACATTGATGTTCTAGGCCATTGTCAATTAAAGAACCCAGGCTCTGTTGGGCCACCTCCAGTGGAAGTGTTGATGTTGGAAGATTTTCCATACTCACCTCTTAGCTTGTGAAAGGATATAAATGATCAAATATGACCTTGTTTGGAAAAACAACTGACTGAGCAATTTAGCAAGCGTTTCCCCAACATGATGGAGACCCCTCATGGTGAAAGTAAATTTTTGATTGTCATTCACCATGTTTCCTTGACCTCATTATATGAAAGTCACCTCACATCTATCAATCACCTGTTCTCCTGAAAAGCAATGTGCCCAGGGAGCTTATAAATAAGTGAAGAGACAAAGCAGGCAAAGCCAATATATATTCAGAATAACCTATCTGTGATGTCTAATTTTATGTGTCAACTTTTCTGAGCCACAGTGACTAGATTTTGGTCAAATGTTATTCCAAATGTTTCTGTGAAGGTGTTTTTTTGGGGGGGTGAGATTAACGTTTAAACTGGTAGACTTCAAGTAAAGAATATTACCCTCCATAGTGTGGGAGGGCCTCATCCAAAAAGTTGAGTCTTAATAGAACAATGACTGACCTCTCCTGAGCAAGAAGGAATTCTGCCAGCAGACTGCCTTGGGACTCAAACTACACTCTTCCCCGAGTCTCCAGCCTACTGGCCTCCCCCATCAGACTTGCCAAACCTCCACAATCACATGAGCCAATTCCTTGAAATCAATCTCTCTCTCTCTCCCTCTCTCCACACACACACACACACACACACACACGGTTGGTTCTGTTTCTTTGGATAACCCTAATGAATACTACCAAAGCCATTTTTATATTTTAGTAGAAGTAACACCCACAACAAAAGTCTTGGCCTAGAATTCACACTTACTTTGAAGAATTATTCTAGAGAAAAATTTGGGTGTTATATATTGGTTTTTAAAGTATTCTAACTAATCCTAGCTTCAGCTCAATCTTCTGAAGCAAAGGTTGCAGCTATGAGCCATTTCATTGGCAGTACTTATGCGACAAATATTTTTGGAATACCTATTTCATGCAAAGCACTGTTCTAAATGTTGAGGATAAAGCAGAGGATAAAGAGACCAAAATCCCTGCTTTCATGGAGTTCATATCCTAATGGAAGGAGATAGAAAGGAAACAAATTTATATTAGTCAGGTGGTGATAAGTACAGAGAATTGAACTAAAATAGTTACCCTGCTTTAGGCTGGAGAGTGAAGAGATAAGGTGTGTTTGTAGGATTTTATATGGAGTGTTTGGAGTAAGTGACTTTTTTTTTTTTTTTGCGGTATGCAGGCCTCTCACTGCTGTGGCCTCTCCCATTGCAGAGCACAGGCTCCGGATGCACAGGCTCAGCGGCCATGGCCCACGGGCCCAGCCACTCCGTGGCATGTGGGATCTTCCTGAACTGGGGCACGAACCTGTGTCCCCTGCATCGGCAGGTGGACTCTCAACCACTGCGCCACCAGGGAAGCCCAGTAAGTGACATTTTAGCAGAGATCTAAATGAAGTGAAAGAGAGTCGTGCAGATTGATGAGTGGGAAGAGATCCCAGCACAGAGCGCATCAAGGGCAAGCGCTGTGGGCAGAAATGTGTCCAGGGTATTAGAGAAACACAAGGAGGGCAAGTGTGTCTGGAGAGGAGTGAGCAAGGGAGCGTGATAGGAGATGAAGCCAGAGAAGTTCCCAGGACTTGATCATGTAGGGCCTTGTGGGTCATGGAGATGACTTAGGATTTTGTTTGGAATTAGCTGGAAAACAAAGGGAATGTTTTGAGCAGACGCTTTACATAATTGAACTTAAGCTTTAGCAGGCTCCCTTAAGCTACTCTGGAGAACAGAGTACGTGTGTACGTAGAGCAGTTGCAAAGGTTAGAGAGAGAAATGGTGGATGAAGGGGACTAGTTGGAGACGATGGCAATAATCCTACCAGGAAATGATGATAATGGAACAGTAGAGTTGGGTATATTTCAAAGGTAGAGCTGACAGAACTGAAAAAGAAAGAGAGGAGTCAAGGATGACTTCATGTTTTTTGACTTGAACAACTAGAAGAATGGCATTGACTTTATTGAGACCGAAACGTCTGGGAGAGGAACAATGCGGGGGAGGGGTGTGAGTGGAGGCACAGGAGAATGCATTAAGGATCTGGTTTTGGACATGTTGCATTTGAGACGTCAATTAGGCAATGAAGTACAAGTGTCAAGAAGATAGTTAGGTACATGAGTGTGGAGTTCAGGGGTGAGGTCTCAGCCCAAGATATATATTTGGGAATTGTCAGTGTTTAGGTGGTTTATAAAGACCATGAGATTGGATGAAATGCCCCTGAAGATAAATACAGAAATTGAAAAGTCTGAGGACAAAGTCTTGGGACACTCCAGTGTTTAGAGGTCAGAAGAAGAGCTCCGTCAAGGCAAGGAGACTGAGGAGGAGCGGCCAATGATGTAGAAGAAAACCTCAGAGAAAGTGAGGTCTTGGAGGACAAGTGAAGGAAGTGTTTCAAATAAAGCAAAGTGATCGACAGGTCAAGTATAATGAGGACAGAGACTTTAACACTGGATTTATCAATGTGGAGGTTTATCAGAATCTTGTTAACAGGAATTTGAGTACAGTAGAGGAAACAAAAGCCTAATCAGAGTCTAATTCAAGAGTGACTTAGAGGAGAAGAGTATAGACAAAAATATAGACAACTCTTTTCAACAAAGAGTTAAAAGGGAACAGAGAATGGAATTCTGGAAATGTTAACTGGAGAGGGATCTAGGGAGGGTTTTTTTAAAAATGTTTTTTGGATTTTTAATTTTTTAGGTTAGAGACTTAACAACAAGCATATAACCTAATGGGGATGATCAGGGTGGGGGGGCAGGGGGCAAATGATAAGGCAGGGGTGAAAAGGAATAGAATCAGTGCACAAGGTTGGATTAGATAGGGAAAGAGGCAAAGATGCAGAGAGGCTGGTAGATTTGGTGGTGGAAGTGTGGGGAAGCTCTCCTTTAACTGGCCAATTTATTTCAGTGAAATAAAAGTGGTAAGCCGAGAAAGAAGATAAGTGGAGAGATGTTAAATGCCAGAAACTTTCTTTTCTGGCAGTGGTTCTCTATTTTCCGTAGTTGAATTTAAGGAATTGAGAGAAGGAGACTTTTTATCTAATCCTTTACAAGCAGAAGGTGTTTACAGTTGAGAACATCTTTGAGTTTACTTTGGAAAGAGATTGACCAAGAACACCTGCCAGCTTTCTCATTGCCTAACCTGCCTTTCACTGTTCCGAGCCCCAGGGTCTGTCCGGTGTCATTACTAATGGGAATACAAACTTGACTTTTTCTATCTCAAACTAGATAAGAATTTATGAGTGGTCCTGTTAGCAGTAACTTTCTGATGAATAATAACTTTTTTGCTCAAGTAAGGTCTGAGCCTTTGAGCACGACTGTCATTTAGCATACGTGTTGACCAGAGATGTGCCCACTCTGCCCTGGAAACATACACAGTGTGTCACTGGTATGTCTTTATGAAATTCCAGCAGGCTATCATTTTCTAGCAATAAAGATGGAAATATAGCAGCACTATTCACAATAGCCAAGACATGGAAACAACCTAAATGTCCATTGACAGATGAATGGATAAAGAAGATATGGTATATATATATACAATGGAATACTACTCAGCCATAAAAAAGAATGAAATAATTCCATTTGCAGCAACATGGATGGACCTAGAGATTATCATACTAAGTGAATTAAGTCAAAAAGAGACAAACACCATATATCACTTATATGTGGAATCTAAAATATGACACAGATGAACTCTATGAAACAGACTCACAAACATAGAGAACAGACTGTGGTTGCCAAGGTGGAGGAGGGTTGGGGGAGGGATGGATTGGGAGTTTGGGATTAGCAGATGAAAACTATTATGTATAGAATGTATAAACAACAAAGTCCTACTGCATAGCACAGGGAACTAGATTCAATATCCTGGGATAAACCATAATGGAAAAGAATATGAAAAAGAGTATACACGTATGTGTAACTGACTCACTGTGCTGCACAGTAGAAATTAACACAACACTGTAAATCAACTATACTTGAATAAAATAAATTTTAAAATGGAAAAAAAAGAATTTATGAGTAAAACTTGTTATAGGTGCTGCACTGGTTCTTGCTACTTGTTCCTTGTTCTCAAAGGAAAGTCTAATCCCCAAAGGAGTTAAGAACACCTGCTTTGGAGTTATTACTAAGCACTCATTTTTAAAAACTCATTTCTCCTGACAACTTACAAAGAAAATAAAACAAGTACCTGTTGAGTACTCACTGTATGCATGGGACTAATTTTTTATAAGATCCGTGAAGTAAAAGAAGCAATAATTCTGACTCAACTGCTGAAGGTAAATTTCCTAAAATTCTTATAACTACTCATATAACTGCTCATCCTTGAAAAAGTATTCTACTTGATCGTTAAAATATTATTAAGGGGTAACATTTTGATGTGCCAGAGGGTGCTTTGAGGTTCAATACCAGTATTTTTGTTTCTTGGAAGATCCTTTTTTCCTTTTGAATTTCTATATTGAATTCAGGGCTTTCCCTTCCTGGGGCTGGTTCCACTATAACAAGTGTGGGAAAACAGGGAGGAGGAAGGAAACTAACATTTAGCATCCAATATCTGTCAGGCATTTTCCAGGAGTTATTTAAATTTTAAAAGAATATGGTGAGACATGTCTTTGAGTTTCTATTTTGCAAATTAGAAAACTGGTACAATAAAAGTAGCTCTAAACCACTGGCATCATGGAGAGTTGTTAATTAATGACAGTGCCTCAGAAAATTTTCGAAATAAAGCACTGCTGCATTACACTGCAACATGCCATAAGCCCTCCTGAATAGGAAATCTGCCCACTGTGTCTTGGCCTGGCATCCTGGCTTCGAGATTGTTCTACTCTACCAGCCCGACTTAATCAAGGTCATTGAAAACTACTTCCATCTTGCCAGGTGTAAGAGGCTGCCCCACATTGGTGTTATCAGCAAATTTATTGAACTTATGCTCACTTCCATCACCCTGTGGATGACTCTGGCCCTCAACCAGCCATTATGGATGGACACCCCTTGATAAATGTCCTCAGGATGACAAGAAGTCACTGATAGCTCCTCTTTGATTGCAACTCTTCAGCCACTTGACAGCACAGTGATCTAAGCTATGTATTACCAGCTTGTTGAAAAGAAATGTCATGTGAAATGGTACCAAAAGCCTTACTGAAGTCTGGATATATTATACCTCTTACTTCTCCTTTGTCAGTGCCTCAAAGAAAGAAATTAAACTTCCTTGGCTGGTTCCTTCCTAAAGATATGTAGGTGGCTACTCAACACCTCTTATTTTGTTACTTTGCCAGTCAATGGATTGTTTGTATCTTGTCACAAGTTGAGGTTTTTGCATGACAACTGCAAGCATCCCTAACACCATGTTCTAAAAATCTCTGGACACTTTCAGACTGTCTTTCATTAAATTTCTATTCTGATTCTATGAGGTGTAGGAATAAGCCCTTAGGATCCAGGGAGTAGTGAAAATATTCCCTCTGTCCATTCACAAGTCCTGTATTTAAGGTCATTTCAAAAAAATAAGTACTGGCCACTAGAGAAGCGTTGTCCAGTTCTGGCTGCAATATCGCAGGACCAAGAAGAGTTCTTATTTGTATGAAATCAGTCAGTTTTGTGAGATGAGGAGGACTGAGCATGTGAGTGTATGTGTGTGCACGTGAAGGATGGTACGGAGGAAAAAGAGCCACCCTTTTTCAAGGAAAGGTGAATTCTTTCTTACCACGATGCCTTGCTTTCTTCCCTTAAACAAACTCAGAAAGATTTTTCCTCCAAATTTTCTATATCGCCAATGAGTATAATTCAATCCACAGAATAGAAAACTAAACTTAATGCACTTATATTTGGAATGATAGACTTGGTTTTATGTTTTCTATCATCCCCACTGACAAGTCATCTCTTTTCTGTGACATCACTTCCCCCCTCCTTGTTACCAACTTTTTTGACTTCCTATTCAACATCCTTGCATTTCTGGTGGAGATCATTAGGTGCTGGATTTGACACTGAAGCTACTCTTTTCCATCTCATACCTCCCGTCACGCTGTTCTGACTTCTGGGCAGGGCACAGAGCAGGCCTGATAAATATACGACACTCTTCCTCTGTGAACATAGCAGACATAAAAAAAAAAAATCAATCTTAGCATTCTTTCCTTCTAAGACTAGCGGAGGCCGCAGCAGTCTTCCCAACATAATACTCTAGACCAGGAATCAGCAAACATTTTCTATAACAAACTAGACAGTAAATATTTTAGGGTTTGCGGACCATACAGTTTTTTGTTGCAGGTACTCAACTCCGCCCCTGTAGGGTGAAAGCAGCCACGGACAATAAGGAATGAATGAGCCTGGCTGTGTTCCAACAAAAGACTGGCTGGATTTGGCCTATGGGTTATAGTCCTGTGGTTTACTGGCTGTAGTTTGCAGGTGCCTGCTCTAAATACCTACCACCAATCAGAGTTGCCGTCTGAAGATGGGCCCTACCTGCTGTTCCTGGGCTGAAGTACATGATGCTACAACATTTAAGTGTTGACTCCTTTCACGTGTTGATTTCCACCTGAGGAGCTGATTTAACTTAGTTTGGGGCCCTCTGCTCTGAGTGTCTTGAAGTTAAAAGTCACTTTGGGACCAAGGAGAGCAAGTTTCAGGCTTTACTCATTCTCTAACTTTGACATTGCTGGGGCTAGCATCGGATTTCTTTACATTCTTTTTTCAAAGATATGAGAAGAAATGACATGAATAGCTCAAAGTCATTGCCTTAGAATAGGTACTATTACATATATACAGCAGTTCAATCACCAAAAGCTTTTCCCCGTAGGTTTACAAACAAGAAAAAAAAACAACCAATAAACATAAATTACATTATAATGGGATAGGATGAAATCAACTGCAGCCTAGCAACCATCCATTTTATCTCAATTATTTATGAGATTTAAAATGTGTGGAAGAGGTTTAACGGTCCTATTCCTGATTTCTGTGGGCTGACTCCTTAGCCAAATGGATGTTTGAAGAGAAGGTAGGTAGATAAGGCTTTGAAAACCTAATGGGACATTTCAGGCAAAAAATAAAATAAAATAAAATTTAAAAATAATAAAAAGAGAGAGATTAATTTTTCTCAGAAGAACATTGCTTGAATAGAACTTATCTTTTATTGTCTTCTAGCAAGGATAATTAACAAACCTCTTAGAACTGTTAGATATTATTATGTAGCACATCTTTATATTTTAAAAAGAAAACTGTGATTTCAATGATAGAATGTTAACATGGGCCCTCTCTTAGGAAGTTATTTAACAGAATTCATTCTCTTCTCTCAAGCTGGCGCTTATCCCCTATGTGATTTTTACTCTTGACATCACTGCCAGCAGAGGTCATAAATGTCCGCTTCCCAGATTATTATCCAGAAGAAAAAGTACAAAATACCTCATTTGATCCTTCCAAGTCTGACATTAAAAGAAAAGACAAGCAATCTATTTTTATATCCACTCATTACCTTCAAACTCTCTTTAATGTAGCTTTATCAATTTGGACAATAAAATCTGATTCATTTGTACTTCATCACCTTGGAATATGAGATAATTTGGGCAGGGTTAGCTTAAAGATGATCTGTTCAATATTTATGGGAAAATAAAATTATTCCAGCTGCTGATTAATGCAAATAACTTACCAAAGCAAGCTAAAAGTTCAACTCTTTGGTAGACTCTCAAGGTTCTCTCTGAATTAACCAGAACATACTTCTTCAGCTTCATAAGCCAACTCCATGTAGCTTCTGCCACAGCCAAAGCCAAAGATTGTCCTGTATTTTCCTTTTTTATGCCCACTTTGTACTGTTCTCTGTATTGGGAATGCCTTTTTCTTCTTCTTCTAGTTCTCCATTTCAAAAATCTATTCTTCTTTTTAAAGCCAAACTGAAATGCCACCAGCATTATGAAGCCCTCTCCAATAATGCAGCCAAGATGAACCCTCCTCTAACATTCTGGAACATGGTGGTGTAGTGGGAAGTATAGTGGAGTGTGTTGATCTATGTGTGTGGCTGTGTCACTGACAGTGACTTCACAAATAGGTCTAAACCTCTGACTACTTCTTAATGGTTTTTCGTAGCCATGCCCGAACATTTGCATACTGATATAGATATTTTGTCCTCAATTACTTTCCTTTAGTTTATACTTTATCTTACTGTTGGGCCATTATGTTAAAAGTTTAAGAATTCTCTATATAAGTAGGTTATATTATCCATAAATTTTCAGTGTATGCAGGGGATATTAAAATTTTTTTTTACTGTAAAACAAGTGTGTTGGGTCTTGATAAAATGAGAACATCTGAAAGAGATTCTGGAAAGATCTGTTCCCCTTTCATTAATTTCCATTTCAAAGAATACCAGACACCTATTTGCCTAAGCCAGAAATTTTGGCAACATCCTAAATTCTTCCTTCTGCCTCCTCTCTTCAGATGATTAATTGCTAAGACTTGTTGGTTCTACCCATGAAGAGTCCTGTCATCTCCAGCCCTACCACCACAATTGCTGTAGCTCACCAGGGTCTCGTTATCTGTGAACTAGATTATTTCAACTCCAGCCAATTTCCTGAGGATCTGATTATGTGATATTCCCATTGAAAATTCTTGGCCATTCCCTATTGCACATAGTATAAATACTCAGCTTGTGAGCGTGACAAGTAAGACATTTCATGATATAACCCCATCTCCCTATCTAGTGTCATTTATCTAGTCTCATCTCTTGTTCCTCCAGTTCTCACCTTGCAGTTTCCACTCCAGCAACATGAATTACACTTTGATTTCTAACCTGCCTGCTCTTATAATCCTCAGTGACTTCACATGTTACTTCCTCTATGCCACCTGGAAACCCCTTCTCTAAAAAAATCCCTTTTTCTAAAAGCAACTTTTTAAAATTGTTTTTTAAAAGCAATTGCCCTGTATTGATCTGTGTATGTATTTTGTATCTGTATTGCCATAGACAGTAAACTCATTGAGGGTAAGACCTATCTATATCTTTCCCTCCATACAGCCTCAAACTCAGCACAGTGCCTAACAATAAATGTTTATTGACTAAATGAATGAATGAACAAATGAATACATTTAACTTTCAGTGAAATAAGTTATTATGTATGTTTGAAATAATCACCACTGCTTGAATAGTCTTCCTTTTAATAACTCTGTTACTGAGTTAAGTTTTCCTTTCTGGGTCTCTTTTAATCCTGCCTTCTTACAGTTTTGCTAAGTTTACTCTGTTTTCTTCCATTTTGCCATATTCCAATTTAGTTGATTCTTTCTTTTGCATTTGTGGTCCTGTTAATTTGATAAATGATAGGATTATGTGCTTCTACAATTATGTGGAATTAAGTTTAACTCAAATAAAACACTCACTTCTTTAATATGAACCATGCTTACTAAGAATCTTTCTTTTCATTCTAACAGAAATGAGATTAAAAGAGGGATCTAAATCTTCTAGAAAACATAGAAGTCTCTACCTGGGTAATTTTAATACCAGATTTACAGTTTGAAAGAGACAGCACAGTCAACATATTATATAAATATAAATATATATCATATATAATATTCAGGGCAATATTGTTTATAATAATAAAAACCGGATAGATAAAAATGTATTAAACTTTAGTGCATATATTTGATGAAATACAGTGCGGCAGTTTAAAAGAATGACGTAGAGCCCTATATACAGTATAGAGAGTTTGAGTGATACATTAAAAAGATGGAGAACAGTAAACATAGTATGATTCACTTTCTGGGCATAATACAAGGTATATGCATATATATGGTAACATTTTTCTGGGGGTAACAAGAAACTTGAGAGTGGTTATTTAGAGGAGCAGGAGTGTTTACATGTGTGTTGGGGGGATGTTGGTGATGAAGGGTGTGGTACGGAGGGGGATTTTTACCTCTAACTTTCTATTTTACTGGAATTATTTAATGCACATTTTAATTTTTATAACAAGAGTAGAATTATGGGCCATTTTTACTTGCTTTTGTGTCTCTATTAAAATATGTATGAACATTACATTAAAAATGAATATTCTCAAGTGATAAACTTTATGGTGCACCAGAATCACCTCAAGTGCTTATTACAAAGCAAATTCCAGATTACTACCTCAAACCTCTGAGTTAAAACCTCTGCATGTTGGGAGCCTAGAAAAATGAATTAATGGGGTCTCAGGTGATTCTGGTACAGGCAGTCTGAGCAATATACTTTGAGAAATACTGCAGAGCAACTAATTGATACTTCACATTCATACCTCTGCAGGTCTTGGATATCTTCACCAGCAGTAATGATAATAGTGCGTTGCTGTGAGGATAAAATTAGAAAGTCCATGTAGATCTCTTAGTACAGTGCTTTGCACACAGCAAATGCTTATTGGGGTTGGGAGCTATCTGTCGTTTGGTTTGGTTTGGGGGTTTTGTTGTTATTTTTGTCGGCCGTTATTAATTTTAGTTTAAAGATTACCGGAAGGAAACCAACCTATTTTTAAAAACTGAGACGAGAAAGCGTACTCTGAGAAAAACTGTTCTTTGAGAACCTTTAAAAAAGGCTTAGTGTTCTTTCTTATTCTTCACTGACAACAACCACTTTTTCACTAGGACAGCAGTTATATTTAAAATCATGTTTATTTAATGCTATTATTTTATTATAAAGTTTTATTTTTCAGTTTAAAATATGAATCTTTCACAATGTTTTTGAAGTTAAGATTTATGCTGTGAGGGAATATATACCTTAGAAAATGAAAAATCAATGGCAGAATATAATTTGGTTTATAAGAGTGTGGTTTTCTTCAAACTTTTCAAAATGTGTTACTATGTGAAGTGGGATACACAAGACTCCGGGGAGGGCCTGAGTCGATTCTCTGCATTATGATTCATACTGTGTTTGCCATTTCTCTGGCCTGGAGAATGTTTGTAAGTCCTGTGGTCAAAAGGAAGACAGGATATATGCTGGCAAACATAGAAGTCAGCCTCTCATGCTTCACGTCTGCCAGAAAACTGACTTAGCAAAACACAGCGGACAGCACAAAGAAGAGCCAGGCAGATTTAGAGCGAGTTGTAAATCCTGATCAGCTAGTTCCACTTAATTCCATCTCTGATGACATATTTTGGAGCCCTGGGGACAAGCGGAAAAGTCTGCCACATATAACCCAGTTGATCCTTCAAGGCATTTATCAAATGTCATAGCTATAAACAAAAAAGGGGCACAAGCCACCCCTTTTTCAGGGCATTCCAACCTTTTTTTTTCCCACAGCTGCCTGGGATCCCTTTTAGTGGTGCCTTACCCAAGGCTGCCCTCAACAAAGAGCTCTGCCTGGGAAGAATCTTGGTTTCCTCATCAAATGTTAACTCTACTAGAGATTTGGACCAATCAGATCAACGATATGCATAAAAGTACCAGTAGCTGAATTGCATTGTAACAGGAACCCTTTGTTTCCTTAATCCAAAGATTGAACTAAGATGGAAATTTCAAGCCCTAAAGTCAGTTGGTAGTGTTAAAAAACAAAAATTAAACAGCAAATTTTAAAGATCTAATTGGATTTATTGAATGATTCATGTATTGGGCAGCACCCCATCTAGTGAACAGAGGGACTCTACGGAAAGGGAGAGATGTTTAAAGGCAAGGCAAGGAAGCCATAAGCAAAAATGTTTATTTCAGGCTTAGGTAACCTACCTACGGGGGATGGAAAGGGTGAATGTGGCAGATAACCTCATCATCCTTTGGGGAATGGAGAGGGCCCATGTGACAGATTGCTTCATTAGAGCTGACCAGAAATTTCCACACCAACTGACCGATTAGGATTACATTCCTGAGGAAGGTTGTAACTGCAGTTAAGTGTATTCAGTCTTGATTTTAGCACAAGTGAATCCATTTGGGGCCTGTTGTTTCTTTGTTAACAATTTCCCCCCTTTGATCAGACTCTCAGCTTAACTGAGAGATGCAATCAAAATTTAAGGCTTTCACGCCACTCTCAGCTACTGCTCTGAAGTTCAGCTTTGTTTTCCCTTGTGTGGTATTCGCAGGTCATGATGTTTTTGCTTAATCCCTGTGATATTCACAGGTCATGGCTTCAGGTTCAGCCTTTAAGCTGGTCAATTTCTTCATTCCTTTTCTGACATTCCAGTTTTGAAGAGATCATTGCTTGGTAGTTAGTGGCTGTGAACACACATTTAAAGCTGTTGAGAGAATACAATGCACCAGGGAGATTATTATGATTATAATAAGCAGGATAATTCCCAATGTTTGCAGTGCACTCTGGAGCCACGCCCCCAAGAATGAAACCAATCAAAAAAATCAAATAAGTCAAAGAAAGACCTCATTGAAGGAGTCACTTTTTAAAGCCAATTGGCTTACTTAGTGACCTTATGTAATTGCATTTCACTTTCCAAGGAGCGTTAATCCAGGTGCAGTAGGTGGTGTTGGCCACAGCACAGATACCTCCTTATCCACTAGAAGACGATCAAGTGCTATCCTATTATTAATAACAGCTTTCGCCAGAGAGTCTAAGGATTTGGGGGGACAGTTATTGCTTTAGCAGCAGATTCTGGAATGTTTTCAAGAGTTAACAATAGATTCCTGATCATAGGCCTTATTTACATTTACTCCTAACCAAGGAATTAGGGATCTGTCA
The DNA here is from genome assembly GCF_003676395.1 of Aethalodelphis obliquidens. Taxonomy (NCBI): domain Eukaryota; kingdom Metazoa; phylum Chordata; class Mammalia; order Artiodactyla; family Delphinidae; genus Aethalodelphis; species Aethalodelphis obliquidens. The sequence goes on from NW_020837949.1 coordinate 37,226,878, forward strand.
AAGGAAGCTAATTTTGCATCATGAATGCCTCCTGATAATTTCTGTTTGAATCTGTGGCTCAGGACTGGAAAGATGACAGCCATGGAGTGTAGTTTTATTTGGGTTACTTTGCCTTGTGTTCCTTTCTTTTCCCAAGTTTGGGGTGTTAAGCAGAGACAGGGAAACAGAACAGGGGGTCTCTAGCATCATGAACAGATCATAGTTTCTAATGACAAGTCTAGCAGTATGGAAGGTTACTCCCCTTAGCAATGGCCTGGGAGATATGAACAATGGCATTATCTTTCCAGGCCAACGCCAGAGTAAAGAAAAGAAAGAGAAGAGAATGTTTCGTGTTTGGTTAAAGTATAAAGTCTTGATCTGATGTCCTGGGAGGAAGCAGTCTACCTTGATGTCAGATTCTTCTCTTCCTAGTCAATTTGATTGACTAGGTCTCCAGCATTTAGATGTGACCAGATTTCAAGAGGACTTTTCTTTAGCTGTGAACTGTGTACCCAAAGCTCGAATCCCAGAAGTTTGACTGCCATCTGGGTGGTGAGGAGAATATGGTGTAGTCCTTTCCAAGGAGGTTCAAGGGTAGTGTTTGCTCTTGCCAGTTCAGTTTTACGACCTTAAAATTATCAGACTTGTACCTGTCAAAAAGTCTATTTCTTGCATTTCTCTGAAGATGAAACACCTTTGTAGGAACACTTTTCCAAAGAATCAGAGTAGAATAATAACTCTCTGTAAATGACAAAATACCTAAAATACCCATTATTAAAGATCTGATGGAATTGACAAGGAAATTTATTTATTTATGTGACACACAATGTTTTTAGATAATAACTGGAATTACATCTGGCAACATTATACCAGGACATATCAGATTTCTAGGAATTTCATAGTTTCTGAAATACTTATAACATATACCTATATAAATACAACACGAAGAAGGATTTGTAGTACTTCTCATTAGGCAATGCTTCCCATGTAATTTAACATATCAAATAAGCCTAATTAGTTTAATATCTCTCTTTTTTATAAAGAGGGAGAACAAATCTTTTAAAATCTTCCAGGGGTCTTCTGGAAATTTTCTAAGTTAATTTAAGGTCAAAAAGATTTCATTTAGAATTTGATTTGTGGGAAGGGTGTCAAAAATGTCAAAAAAGTTTTATAACACTTGATCAAATAGGATCATAGGTTACTGTGAAACAATACTTAGTTATCTCTTTAACTAAAATAACAGTTAAAGACTTCATAGCAAATATAAAAGCTTACACAGTACTGAGCAAAACCTAGCTCTTTTAATATTAAGAGGATTGGGTAAATTCAAGTAATACAAGATCTAATAAAAACAACATAAAACATAGGTGATTATTTTGATTAGACACAAGATCTTTTTTTTTTCTAGGCAGATTACTTAAAAGTAAAGAAAAATCTTCCATAAGATCCTATTATCAAGAGAAGAGTTTAAAAAAGAAAAAAAGAAACTTTGTCCTTTTAACAGAGAGAAAAACAAATTCCAATTTTGTATCAGATGACTTTTTTTTTTAATTTATTTTTTGGCTGTGTTGGGTCTTCGTTGCTGCACGTGAGATTTCTCTAGTTGTGGCAAGTGGGGGCTACTCTTTGTTGCGGTGTGCAGGCTTCTCATTGCGATGGCTTCTCTTGTTGCACCGGCTCTAGGTGTGTGGGCTTCAGTAGTTGCAGCACACGGGCTCACTATTCACAGCACGCAGGCCCCAGAGCGTGCGCGCTTCAGTAGTTGTGGCGCACAGGCTCTAGAGCACAGGCTCAGTAATTGTGGTGCACGGGCTTAGATCCTCCACGGCATGTGGGATCTTCTCGGACCAGGGATCAAACCCATGTACCCTGCATTGGCAGGCGGATTCTTAACCACTGAGCCACCAGGGAAGTCCCCATCAGATAACTTTTGATATTAAAACTCATTTACTTAATTAAATTTATTCCAATCTTATCCAGTCCTCACCACACATAAAATTTCTTTTCCTTATTATTTCTAGTAATTTTAATGACATATATTAGAATTATTAATCCTTAGAAACCTTTAGTTTCTAGTGAAAACTAAGAAGTAATCAATTATGAACTTTTACATTAGCATTCTGCGGATTGGCAGACTTATACTTTTATAGTTTCTAGAAACATGCTTCTCGGCATGACATTAAACATGTTTGCTAATAGACCAAAATATCTTTAATTCCTCTGTAAAAGGAAGTAAAACATGACTAAACCTATGTTCAGTAATTGATGTTTCAGTATTTTATCTTATTTGGAAGTGATCTGGATATTCAACGACTATCCATCATTTAAGTTAATTTAGCAAAACTTTAAGGTTTCAGCGTACCAAAAGGATTTAGGAAAACTAGTTTCAAAAGTTCACCTAGAAACTTTTGTCTCCCTTACACCCATTTAATTATTCTCAAAAATTATGTTTAGACCACACACAAAACTTCATGAGACATTAGACAAAGTCAGTTATCATTCTAGGTTATTTTTCTGGCAGAAAATTTTGTAAGAGATAACGTGAACTTATTTGACTTCCAAATCAGGTAGAATAAAAAGTTGTATGCCTGCATTATATTCAATGTTGGCAGCTCTAAAAACATACCCCCTTTAATTAAACCAACAAAGTTAAACTAGCTTTTTTTTTTTTTACTAAAGTTTATCCCAGATCACGTAAACTTGAAAAGCATTTGAGTTAGTTTTAATACTAAATTTATAAAAGCTCTTAATTTGTTCAACCAATTAAATAGAGCTCCTTACAAATTTATTTTATCAGTATCATCTGAAGGTAGAAAAATACCACACATCTACAACACGTTTACAGACACAAATGAACATACAGACAAAGGTAAACAGAGATCTTATAGTTTTTGTTTTAATATTTTCCTTGAATTAGGTTTTTGTGCGAGGGTGCTTCTAGAGCAGTTCATATTTCATAATAGTCCCCTTTTCCCTTTTTCTTTCCTAGAGCTATATTTCTAGTTATGTAAAGTTTTATAAGATAAGGAGAATTGATCTCAGTTCCTCAAAGAACTGGGTTGTAGCCTGGGTGCTAAAGGGCTGACACACCCACCCACCTATGTTGGAATATTTCTCTCTGGTTACATTTAGCTAAGAGGAGATGGTCACAAAATTTTTTTCTTTCAGCCTCTGAATATCAGTTTTCAATTTGGCCAGAATTCTGGTTATAAAGTTATGAAACCCTTTTAAATATCTTGTCAGGTCTCAGCTGGGACAAGCAATGGTTATTTCTGGCAATATTAAACAACCTCTTGGACTCAAGAGGTGTCTCCCAAAAGGGTGCAAAACACATTGTCTTTGCAAGATCTAGAGTCACTCCCAAAGGTAGCCAAAAGAAAGAACTGACAACTTGCATGGCCCAGGCAGGCAGAAAGCCAAGTCCAGGTACTTAGGATGTAAAACAAGACAAGCAAGAAGGCAATAACTATCCCTAGGAGAGAAAGGATCAATAAACAATGGGTTTGGATTTGGAAAGGGAGGGACAGTGTGAAATTTTATTTCCCTCTCACAACTGGGCATTACAGACAGAGATTTGGGAGAACTTGCTCTGGTAAGAATTCTTACTTTTGCTGGCTTCTGCCAGTTTTCCCAGAGCCTTCTGCAGGCTATGGTTTTTCATTAATTTTGATTTAAGAGTCCCTTGGCTGTTTAAGGGAATAATGTGGCAGTTTATTAGAAAATTCTTCAGAGTCTCATCAACTCTGGGCAGGGTCCATACAGGGGTCCCCTTTGAAGGTAGATAGGGGGTGTCTAGAAGGTCATTAACTTCACTGTTAGAATGTTACTCAAAGGAACTCTAGTTGAGGAGTTCTACTTTTTTAAATAAAGTAATTTACTATACCAGTTCAAATTGTCCTGGAAAAAGAATCATACCCTTCTCAAAAGAGAGCAATTTACTGGCTTCTTACCAGCAAGCTCGGGCTGAACTCAAATGTCTTTTGAACCTGAAAACTCATAAGTGAGTGATTTCTTGATTGATTTTTAGGCTTCTAACAATGCTCTTTGGTGTTCCCATCCCAATCACTCCCTGAAATGTCACTAACCTTGGTTCTAGGGTACTGGGAAGTCTATTAGAAAAGGTAATCTAGAAAATGGGATTCTTATAGCCTGAAAGAGTTAGCGTAATACTAGAGAGCAAAAACTTAATTGCCTCTCATCTACAGGTGTCTTAGATTCTTAAATGTTCTTCAAATTGTAGCAACCTGTCAATAAATAAAGCAAAGATATCAACAGGCTAAAGAACCTAAATAATGGAGATTTGTTATATTCACAAGCAAGATTTATGTCTGATGACATACATTGTTAATTAAATATGAAAAGGTTTAAGAAAATATGAAAAATGGTAGATATATCTAAAAGCATTTTGCATTGACATTTTTTAGCCTTATGTATACTTTTGTATAATACTATATATATATACACATATATATATTAGATAACAAAGTAAGTGAACAGTTATTATTTGATTGTTTAGAAACGGAAAGAAACTGTGTTCTTTCCTCTTGAATATTCTTGACAGAGTGTGAAACAGTCTTTCAGAGAATAATTACTTTTTTTCTAGCATTTCTAAAATGCTTAGGTAAACAGAATTTAAAGTTGCTCTCTAATCACTAAGATACTTTGAATGTGTTTTGAACTGTGTTGTTTCCATTAAAATCTGAAACTACACAGCTGGAATAATGTGGAGCAGAATGCTTAAAAACATCTGCAGCAGAAAGTTAACCAAAAACTCTGTTATGAGCTACCAATGACAGATATGCACCTATTTCTTACAATCAAGCACTTCAAGGTAATCATCTCCCTCTTAAAATCCTTTTTTTTTTTTTTTTTTTTGCGGTACGCGGGCCTCTCACTGTTGTGGCCTCTCCCGTTGCGGAGCATAGGCTCCGGACGCCCAGGCTCAGCGGCCATGGCTCACGGGCCCAGCCGCTCTGCGGCATGTGGGATCTTCCTGGACCGGGGCACGAACCTGTGTCCCCTGCATCGGCAGGCGGACTCTCAATCACTGCGCCACCAGGGAAGCCCTTAAAATCCTTCCTACAAGAAGAGATGTGATCACATACTGCTGTGAGCAGAAATATCTGGGCATTTTCCCCCCTTGGCTGACATACTAAATAATAAGAAACCAACATGACATTACAAATGAGAGCTTCTTTATCTGCTTCCAGGAGTCCAGGCCAACCAGCCTGCCTGATAGTCTGGAATCATTTTGATGCAATTTGCAAACACTCCTTCCTGGGAGAAGATGAATTGAGGTTAGTATTGAACAGCCTGAGATACATGGCAGCAGAGCTGAACACCATCGTGTTTGTAATGTCTTCCTGTTAAAGGTATTTTGTCTGTTCTTTTCCTTTCTTCTTTGGCATTTGGGAAAAACCTGGTGGATGTGTTAGTAAAATATTTTGCAGATTTTAAATGTACCATCGATACTGTCAACAAGTCCTCCACCGTGCTCTAAACTGAAGTAGGGCTCTTGTCCTTAGCTGCACCTTAGTCTGTGAATATTTTTCACCAGGTAGCCCATTCTTTCCAAGTCCCCACAAACCAGGACAGATTTCATAAGAAGTTCATCTAAGGACAGTATCAGACATCCACAAAGATATAAAGTTTTCTCAAAAGAATAAATTGGAAACGTTTTTAGAGAGGAGGTTGATAAGAAAAGAAAATGGCATTGCAAGAGCATAGTAATGAGAAGGAACACGGTAATGAGAAAATGGCTGAGACTCAGGTTCTTAAACTATTTTTTGAGTCACTGATCCCTTTGGCATGCTGTGAAGGCTACAGACTCTCCTTTTCGGGAAAACTTTCAGATGCAGGGAGATACCGATTATTTTCCCATGTAAATTCACAGAACTGCTCTTCCCCAGGCTGAGTCTCTCCTGAGAGTGGATGAACCTGGCCCTGGCTAAAAGTGTAAAGTGGGCTAAATATGTATTGGGTGCTCGGCAGGCCTTCTTCCACATGCATCTCCCCCTCCCAGGTTCCGGTGTCCATCGAGGCCCCTCGTTTTGATGTCCTGTCCAGGCTTAACCTCTCTGAGCAACACTCCATCTTTATACCCTTTCCCTCTCTTCTCACCTTTCCCACCCCCTCAATTCTTTTTTTAAAAAAGATTTATTTATTATTTATTCATTTAATTTACTTTTGGCTGCGTTGGGTCTTAGGTGTGGCATGTGGGATTTTTCGTTGCGACGCTTGGGCTTCTCTCTAGTCGTGGCATGTGGGTTTTCTCTCTCTAGTTGTTGTGCATGGGCTTAGTTGCCCCACAGCATGTGGGATCTTAGTTCCCTGACCAGAGGTTGAACCCGCATCCCCTGCATTGTAAGGTGGATTCTTTACCACTGGACCACCAGGGAAGTCCCTCCCACCTCCTCAATTTTATATGCTCCTCTCTCAGGTTTTATTCTCATAGATTAGAAATTCTTAAGAGTGGGATTCACTTTCTGGCAAGGCATATCGGATTGGGGAGACAGCAGTTTTTTGAATCACATCCATCACACACACACACCCCAAAAGATGTGTTTCCATGTGCATGCTGGGGGAGGGGTATCCCTGGCTTCTACTGCTGGTCCCCACTGAAAATTAGTGAAGGGAACAAGAGTCGTGATGATTGCCTTGTGTGGAGGACTTGTGTAGAGTCAGAAACAAAGCCCTGTGACCTCACGAAAGTAACTGGGGCTTGTTATTAATCAATGAATTTACACTAAAGTGTGTCCAAAGTGGAATCCATTTTATTTAAAACAGGATTACGTTTTAAAAATAGAATTGAGTTGGGCTTCCCTGGTGGCGCAGTGGTTGAGAGTCCGCCTGCCGATGCAGGGTACACGGGTTCGTGCCCCGGTCTGGGAAGATCCCACATGCCGCGGAGTGGCTGGGCCCGTGAGCCATGGCCGCTGAGCCTGCGCTTCCGGAGCCTGTGCTCCGTGGCGGGAGGGGCCACAGCAGTGAGAGGCCCGCGTACCGCAAAAAAAAAAAAACAACAAAAAACAAAAAAAGAATTGATTTCAATGCTAGGAATTAGGATAGCACAGGGAGGCCAACATGGCACTTTTCCATTTAGTAAGAGGCAAATGCCTACCCCCTCACATCAACCTGAATAGGTGGAGTTAGCCATCAAATATGGACTCACACAATAGACTAGTCTTTCCTAACAAGAGAAAAAAGCCAAAAACAAACAAACAAAACCCCTGCCACAACCCACACAACAATGAGCTCCAGATTATAGCCCTAAGAATAGCTCTTCCTAGAGAGAGTAGAGGTACAATTTGGAGAGTTCCAGCCAATACACTGATATGTACCTAGGAATGGAGTATACCAGAGAAAAGCAAAGTGTGAGGGAGAGGAGTGGAAGTGAAACCACACACCTCAGATTGAAACTTGAACCCACAAGGCTGGGACTTGAACCCGGCCAAAACCCAGACTGGGGACTTGAATCCACACAGCCGGGACTTAAACCCAGCCCAAATCCACAGTCTTCCAACTGAGATCACACACCTGGTTTCAAGACTTAATGAAACTCAGGTTCTTGATGTCTCATCACAGACAGAATTAGTGATAGGTAAGAAGAGGATTCATTTAGAGAGAAACACCCTCCACAGACAGAGTTTGGGCCATCTCAGAAGGTGAGAAAAGGCACAAGGGTGTGGGGTTGTCAGTTTTTATAGTGGTGGGTAATTTCATAGGCTAATGAGTGGGAGGAGTATTCCAGCTATTTTAGGAAGGGGTGGGGATTTCCAGGAATTGGGCCACCACCCACTTTTTGATCCTTATGGAACTGTCATGGAGCCTGTGGGTGTGTCATTTAGGTTGCTGACGTGAGCATACACTGAGGCTCAAGGTCTAGCGGAAGTCGACTTGTCCGCCATCTTGGACCCATTTGATTCTAATTAGTTTATGTCATGTCCTCGGACTATGTCATTCTTTCAGAGGTTGTGCCCTGCCTCTCTCCCTCCTGTTTCATTACCCCTCAGAGATTTTACTCCCATATTGTTATGGGAAGCAGAAGGGTGATGGTCTGTCTTCTGTAACTGCTTCAAGGCTGAGTAGGGGAGTCGACCCTGCCTGTCAGGGAGTAAAAATCTCTGGATGCCTGATCTAGGGGCCCCAGGGGCAGGGCAGATCCCTGTTTTAAGTCAGTATGGGCTGGAATCCTCGCATAGCCATCATCTTGTTGTAGAACTGTTGTAATTGTTTCCATTGCCTTTCTATGAATCTCTCTGAAGATGAAGCACTTTTTATAACAGCATCAGAGTACAAAAATATCCATAAATGACAAAAGACTTAAAAGGCATGGTTAAACATCTGATTACAGTGTAATCGATAAAGAAACTTGGTTACAATAACCACAATTACGAATGATTACATTGAACACACCAAATAATCCTAGTTTAATATTTCTCTTTAAGGTACCTCAGGGGACCTCTAAAGTACCCCAAAGTTAGCTGGAAATCAAAAGAAACTTAATTGAAATTTGATATTTGCAAAGTTTGTCAAAAAAGTTTGAAACACTTGGTCAAATAAGATCATAGGTTACCATGAGACAATACTTATTCCTTAACCAAAGTTAACCAAAAGCAAATACAAGTCATTTAAAGGCAAAGAAAATCTGTTGTCAAAAGCAGCATTTCAATAATACTCTGGAGGGAGAAACCAAATCCAGTCTCGTTCTAGCCCATTCCAAACAAAATCCATTTACCCAACTAAATTCAATCCAGTCTTAGAAAATCCTGATCATGCATAACTCTTTTCAGTATTTTTCATTCTTCACACCTTTTTTTTTTTTTTACTAAAAACACATATTGTACTTCTCTTAAAAGTTTTTTTCATATATACACCACCAAACGTAAGGTAGATAGCTAGTGGGAAGCAGCCACATAGCACAGGGAGATCAGCTCGGTGCTTTGTGACCGCCTGGAGGGGTGGGATAGGGAGGGTGGGAGGGAGGGAGACGCAAGAGGGAAGAGATATGGGAACATATATATATATGTATAACTGATTCACTTTGTTATAGAGCAGAAACTAACACACCATTGTAAAGCAATTATACTCCAATAAAGATGTAAAAAAAAAAAGGAATTCCCTAACACCAAAAAAAAAAAAGTTTTTTTCACACTGTGTTACTTTTCTTGTTGACAAATTTGTAACAGAATAAGGTCTTATTTGACCTCTGATAAACCTAGGTACAACAGAAGTATTATACTTAACATGGATGACTCTAACATGTCCATATTAATCAAACCAACAAGCTTAAGCCACGTTCAATACCAGATATCAGTTTAGTACTGAATATTTTCCAGATGACATGAACCTGAAATTCATTCTGGCCAGATTGCTTTTTATTTCTGAGTATTTATATAAGCGCTTAAATTTTTAAAAGCCAATTAAGTAGAACTCTTTTACAAAATAATTTTTGGCAATACCATACAACTACAACGCACATATAGATACATATGAACACACAAACAAACACAGAGGCCACACAGTTCCCATCCCAAAATTCAGCCCTGAGTCAGGTACAACATGAAAGCTATCATTTACAAGGGGTTGGATTCAAATTGGGCTTCTAGGAGATGGAACAAATCAAGGTCACCTACCTAGATGGCTAAACCCTTTTTACTAGTTTTTACAGAAAGGATACTTAAGATTTCTATTTATCCTTGACAAGTCAAGTTCTAAATTTACTTTAAAATTTGCATTTAAAAAGATGGCAGAGATATGCGTTCCTGAGAAGACCAGATAGGACATTTGCATCTCAAAGTTACAGGCAAGTTCCTCCTAGGATGACTCTGTTTCCCCTTTGTTTAATATTTACAAGGCTCTTAAGATAAATAGGGAAGGTTTGGGGAGCCTAGAAGGATTGGTGGGTTTTGGATTATTTTTGGAGCCACACCTCTGGTCCTATATAGACTACATTTGTAAAACAAGGACAGTTTTGTTTTCTTTTTCAAAGAATTGGGTGGTTACCTCAATGATATTGAAGGACTGACACACTCATTCACCTATGTTGGAAAGTTTTACTTTTCCTCATTTAGCTTAGGGGAGAAGGCCTCTTCCAAAATTCCTATCAGGCTCTGAATATCAGCTATGGTCAGTTTAGGCAGACCAGTGATCTCCTATTTTGATAATCTACTTACAAACATTTTTAAGGATCTTCCCTAGGTTTAAGAAATTTGTACCTTACATTTAGACACTATATAATCCTTTTTATTTAATAATCACCGGCTGGATATCTTTGGCCAAGCCCGGAACCTCGATATTCCACATTCCAGGGTCTACTAAGGCTTCTATTTTAGCTTCAGATTTTATCTGTTCCTTTTTGCTTTTTGTTAGAACCATTTGGTGATGAGAGTGGTTCCGCTGCCCCTCGAGAAACAGAGTGGCCCCTAACTTAGTTAATAAATCACTTCCCATTAAAGGGATGGGACAGTCAGGCACAACCAGGAAGGAATGTAAAAACAGCTAGCCATTGACCTTGCACAAAAGGGATTCCAGGAATGTGTGCCCATGTCTCTTCCCTGACAATCCCATTACATATTCCTTATGATTGCTAAGGTTTCCAATCCTTTGGGTGAAGACCGAGAAGGTTGCACCAGTGTCTATAAGAAACTCTATCACATTGATTTGCCACATCAATGACCACCCGAGGCTCAACATTAGTTATGTAGATGGTATCTCTAGGCCTTGGGTCCCTTCAGTCTTCTGATTGCAAAACCATCAATGGCCGAGGGGCCGGCATTGCTCTCTGGCATATGGGGCATTCCCTCTTCCAGTGACCTGGCTGTTTGCAAAGGACACATGGATCACAATCCTCCCACCAGTGCCCCTTTTGTCCACACAGGGTCCACTAGCCTTGTATGGGTAACCATGGGCCTTGTGGTCTGCCAGGGCCAGATTGGCCCAGAAAAGCTGGCATTTGGGTCGTCTCTGAGCGGACACAGACACTGCAATCATTTGGCCATTCTGCATATTTCTCTGGGTGTGTTCAGCCTTTTTCGTCATATCCCTATTACTGCAAACCAAATAAGCCAGTTGGAACAAATCATTCATTGGACTCTGAGGACTAGCAGTTGCTTTCTGAATTTTGCACCTGAAATCTGGGGCAGACCGGGCTATGAAATGCAAAGCCAAAAGGGCCTGTACCTTGGGGGAGGAGGGATCCACATTCGTTTGGGATCCATGGCCCTGTAGGGTGGGTCAGTTAATGTCTGCTGTGTCCTTTTCAGAGTTATCTCTCCCGAACTACACATGCCTTAAATTCCTTTTGGGTTCCATTGTCTAGATAGAAGGCCACGAAAATTTGAACATAAGGTACTTAACTCCATTTTAAATTTCCTAACTCATATTGTGGCCAAACCTGATTACATAACCTACTAAGTTCTTTCCTTTTAATTCTTGTTGTCCAAATCTTTCCCAACCCTGGTGTATATGGCCCAGAAGGGTATTGGTTGGGATTGATGCAGCCTGACCCATTTCAGACAAGCCTGAGGTGACATCTCTAACTCCCGGGCTATCAAAAGTTCTACTCTTAATTCAAAATCCACCGTGCAATTTAGTCAAGATTTGCACTTACGATTTTAGATGCTATCCCTTCCAAGGTAGTCTCCCAACCAGGTTTTAGCGCCCCAAAAGTTGCAAAGAAATGGCACAGAAGACATCCCTAATGGTGTTGATGATGAGCTGGAGTTGGTCTAGCTATAAGCTGGGAATAAAGGGTCAGCACTTGTAAGGGTCAGAGGAAGGGGAGTAAAAGCAATAAAAAGTACACCTTGGGGGCTTCCCTGGTGGCGCAGTGGTTGGGAGTCTGCCTGCCGATGCAGGGGACACGGGTTCGTGCCCCGGTCCGGGAGGATCCCACATGCCGCGGGTCGGCTGGGCCCATGAGCCATGGCCGCTGAGCCTGCGCGTCCGGAGCCTGTGCTCCACAGCGGGAGAGGCCACAACAGTGAGAGGCCCGCGAACCGCAAAAAAAAAAAAAAAAAAGTACACCTTGGTAGTCACACAGGTCTTCTGGGGTTAATAGAAGAAAGAAATAGAGCAGGAATGAACAAGAATACAAGAATGTAGGAGAAAAACCTCAGAGTCAAAGAGAAGAGTATAGATATTAATAATTCCGTCCTGGACTTACTGTTGGATGTGCGTTAAGTATACGGGGTTGACCCGCTGGTCAAAAATGAGCAGACATCGGCAGAGCGTCTTCCCCAGTATGCCTGGCTCATGGCATCCCACGGGCCTCTTTAGGACCAAGACCTAACTCTCAACATTTTCTTACCTTATCACTGTCCCTTCGTGGTTGCCAGCTGAAACCGTGCACCTCAGACTGGGACTTGAACCCACGTGCCAGGACTCGAACCCAGCCAAAACCCACAGTCTTCCAACTGAGATCACACATCTGGTTTTAGGACTTAATGAAGCTCAGGTTCTTGATGTCTCATCACAGACAGAATTCAGTGAGAGACAAAGTGATAGGTAAGAAGTGGATTTATTTAGAGAGAAACACACTCCACAGAGTGTGCGCCATCTCAGAAGGTGAGAAAAGGCAGAAGGGTGTGGCGTTGTCAGTTTTTATAGTGGTGGGTAATTTCATAGGCTAAAGAGTGGGAGGAGTATTCCAGCTATTTTAGGAAGGGGTGGGGATTTCCAGGAATTGGGCCAACACCCACTTTTTGATCCTTATGGAACTATCATGGAGCCTGTGGATGTGTCATTTAGGTTGCTGACGTGAGCGTATACTGAGGCTCAAGGTCTAGCGGAAGTCGACTTGTCCGCCATCTTGGACCCATTTGATTCTAATTAGTTTATGTCATGTCCTCGGGCTATGTCATTCTTTCAAAGGTTGTGCCTTGCATCCTTCCCTCCCGTTTCAGAAGAATTAACTAAGAGGAGATGGGGAGGGCAGGGAGTGTGCTGATTTGTATTAAAAATTTGAAAGAGAGGTTGACTGGAGAGTAAGAGAAATAAAGGATGTGAGCCTAATACTAATTTTTCTCAGAGCTGGCTAAAATTTGACTGGAATTTATGGAGGTTTAAAGCGCTTTCTCTATGCCTGCTCCACATTTTTTGTATGGCTTATTTTTTCTTTCTGGTTTATTTTTTTCCCCCCTTTGAATCTTGTTAACTTTAGAGTTTCTTTAGGATTAGTAAGCCAAATAAAAGTTCTTGGAGTAGGATTTTTGGGGTGAGAGTTTAAAGGATTGATGAGCATTTCATGTGACATCCATACAGAGTAGTGTAAGGCCAACTGGCCCGAGGCAGGGGAACACAATCAGATTCACAGGTTGCATCAGACCAAAATTCTCTGGACCACCCAGTTCCAGAAACTGCCCTGGAGATATTCCGAACCACCCAGTTCCAGGAACTGACCTGGGGACTTTGAACCCAGCCCAGCCTTCCCGCCTTTCGAGGGGGCGGGACTAACGGTTCCCCAGGATACCCGAAAAGACCACCAAATAAGGAATACCCTGCGCCCTCCCACATTCACCACACCCCTTTCCCTTCTTCCCCTATAAAATCTTGCCCAACCCTCGCCCGGGTGCGACTTCTCTGGCCCCTTTCTCTCGGACCAGTGAACCTCGCCCGGGAGCGCTCCCTAATAAGCTTTCCTCTGTTTCGCGGTGCCGTTTGTTAAGACCCGACCTTACAAGTAGTATAATGGGAATATGGTCACAGTGAAACAGGAGAGTAGTGGGCAGGGCACAACATTTAAAAGAATGACATAACTGTTGAGGACACGACAGAACTGGTTAGAACCGATTAGGCCCAAGATGGCAAAAGATTTGACTTCCAGTAGACCCTGAGCCTCATTATAAGCTCATTGTAACACTTTAGCATAAGCTAAATGACACCCCCCCCCACCAGGACAGTTCTGAGGCCTACCATACAAGGCCAAAATGTGGGTGGTGGCCCAATTCCTGGAACTCTCCACCCCTTCTCCAAAATAGTTGGAATAATCCTCCCACTCATTAACCTATGAAATTACCCAGCCCATAAAAACTAACCATCCCATATTTTGGGGCCTCTTGCCTTCTGAGATGGTCCACACTCTGTTTGTGGAGTGTTTCCCTCAGGGCCACTCTTGCCTTTTGAGACAAACCACAATCTGTCTGTGGAATGTGTATCTTTAAATAAATCCATTTCACACCTATCACTTTGCCTCTCACTGAATTCCTTCTGCGCGGAGACATAACCTAAGCTTCATTAAGTACTGAGACCAGGTGTGCGATTTTAATTAAAAGACAGTGGGTTCAAGCCCCAATATGAGTTTTTGCTGGGTTCAAGACCCATCTGAGTTGTGCGGTTTCAACAGATTTGATTTTATTGTCAAACCAGGAAGAGCCCTTGCCTTGGATATCAGACCTTGAAGCAGGAAGGAAGGGGGCAGGGCACAACATTTAAAAGAGTGACATAGCCCGAGGACATGACATAAATGGATTAGAACCAAATGGGTCCAACATGGTGGACAAGCCAACTTCCACTAGACCTTGAGCCTCAGTATACACTCACTGTAACACATCAGCAAGCTAAATGACACACCCACAGGCGCCTTGACAGTTCTAAGGCGACCATAAGGATCAAAAAGTGGGTGGTGGTCCAATTCTTGGAAATCCCCGCCCCTTCCTGAAATAGCTGGAATACTCCTCCCACTCATTAGCCTATGAAATTACCCACCACTATAAAAACTGACAACGCCACACCCTTGTGCCTTTTCTCACCTTCTGAGATGGCGCACACTCTGTCTGTGGAGTGTGTTTCTCTCTAAATAAATCCACTTCTTACATATCACTTTGTTTCTCACTGAAGTGTTTCTGCAATGAGACATCAAAAACCTGGACTTCATTAGGTCATAAAACCAGGTGTGTGATCTCAGTTGGAAGGCTGTGGGTTTTGGCCGGGTTCGAGTCCCAACCGAGTGGGTTCAAGTCCCAATCTGAGGTGCACGGTTTCAACCTTGCACCACACTTGCTAAATTATAATTTTCAAAAAGGTAGAATTATGACTCTTAGACAAATAAAGAATGAATACATGTCAAATATTTTCTTTAACTCATTAATTGGTAAATGAACTAGAAAGATGTTAAAAACAGTTCAAAAATGTTTTGGGGGCTTCCCTGGTGGTGCAGTGGTTGGGGGTCCGCCTGCCAATGCAGGGGACGCGGGTTTGTGCCCCAGTCCGGGAAGATCCCACATGCCGCGGAGGGGCTGGGCCCGTGAACCACGGCTGCTGAGCCTGCGCGTCGGGAGCCTGTGTTAAAAATAAGAAATTTCCATCCCCTCCTTCTTCTTAAAACATTTACTTTGGAAAACTTTTAATCAGAAGTACTTTCTCCTCGCTTTGAAATGTATAAAATCCTTTTGAAAAGTAGATAGGCTTTATGTCTGCTTTATGACCCAGTAATCCTTTCTGAAGGACATGGGAGCCATCTCTTTGAAATGCAAACATTAAGAGATAGCGCCACTATCTCCTAATTTCTGTGGAAAGTGCAAGCCTCACTTATGTAGTCACCTTGCTCCAAGTTGCAGAACTCCTCCTGTCATAAAGCCACAAGAGGTTTGTGTTTCCTCTGAATAAAACCAATTAGCTAACATGGATGGTCATCCCAATTACCAGGTACAGCTAAGATGAATTATGTGTCACAAAAGGTGCCGTCCAGCCCTCTGAGTTGAGAACTAGTTACTGTTTATCTTGAGAACATATATGTCAAGGGTTGCATCTGTTTGGCTCCAGAAAAAAAAGTAAGTCTTCCTTCTGTCTTTGCAATCAATCTCTTAGTGGATTGTCTGTGATGTGCATCACATTCTGGTTTGATGCTTATTTGATAATAAAACTGTTTTCTTTCTCTTCTCTCTATGGAGAGGTTTTCTGGGTTGGCAGATTTCACTTTAACTATGTTTCCCCAACAGTCTGTAACCTTAGGCAAGTTACTTTTAACTGTAAACCATGCCTCAGTTCCTTTGACTATAGAATAAGCATCCTAATAGTACTATCCCTGGAGTCACTGGGGAGATTCAATGAATTAATACCATAAAGAACTTCAGGCAGAACCTGTGGGGAAGCAGTGGAGGGCTCCCTGCCTCAAGTGCAGAGCTCTGCCACCGAGAGCTCCACGTGCCGGTGCAGGTCCTGGAGCTGCAGCTCCGAGGGAGGAGCTCACGTGGGGCCTTCCATGGTCTGTAGCTGTGGTCCCTGCAGGGTACATGGAAATCCCAGGCGGGGCAGAGTCCTCCCAGGCACACCCACACTCTGGGGATGGCCCTGGAGAAGGAAGGGTGAGGGGTGGCCCAGGTGGGCAGAGGAGCAGCTCCAGGCGAGGGTGAAGGGGGCCCGGGGGCCCGCCCTCCATCCCTGGACACGGATTCAGACAGAGACAGTGTATATTGAGCGCCTACCCTGTGCTGGGCGCTGTTCAAGGTGAGTCCTTGTCTTAAAGGGACAAAACCACGCAAGCAAATAATAAAATTTGAGGTATTGGTGAGGGCTGCAAAGAAGACAAAATAGATAACGTGGTAGATGAGCAGCTGGGCTGTTTTAGGTAGTTGGGCAGGGGACTATCTCCTGCTGGTAACCACTAAGACACTGTTCAACACTGTGCTGTTGCCCACTTGAAATGAGGCTGGTCAACACTGAGATGTGATGTCACACTCACATTGGATTTCGAAGATTTAGTTGGAAAAAAATGTAAAATACATTATTAATAATTTTATATTAATCATATGTTAAACTAATAATATTTTGGATATATTTGGTTAAATAAAATATGTTTTTACAATTTCCAAAAAAACCCCACACAAATGCCTGTTATAAATCAAGTACTCAAAACACGTTGGCTGTTAATATCATACAAAAGTAATCACTATAGCAGCTTCTGGAGTTGATGCTCCAAGACATACCTGCATTAGAAATAGATCCTGGAGGCCACAGTGTTCTAGATATAAGTATTGATGGGGATTTGACAGGTAGAATGGAGAATGTTGCCACTTATCCAACGTCTGTGCTTTGCTGCATGTTGGTTAACTGTCTATCCAAGACTTATGGACAGTTCTGGACATATGTTTTCACATATTCAATACCTTAACTATTGATTATATTTTTTTTAAAGGCCAGGACAGAGTTTTTATTCTTACTTGTCTTTTCAAACTCATCTAATAACTCAATATTCTCCCTGGTTCCAAATTACCCCTTTTGGTTACCTGCTGATTCTACACTTAGCCATTTCTGTTTTAGCTGCATTTTCAATATTCCAGTCTTGTATTTTTAGCAGTTCTCATTCCATTATGTTCTATTTTAATTTCTTCTCAACATAATTTTTTTAAAAAGTGTATTATTAAATAGGAGGCGAGGCAATTTGAAGGGGAAAGCAAACTATTTTAGTGATAATACAATAATTATACTTTTGTAACAAATTATCCCTGTGGGTTCTATGATAAATTCTAAAGCAATAAAGTATGTTAGCTGCAAAGACTTGCAATAAAGCCACTGCCAAGTGAATGGAGGTTGTTCCAGAAGTTGTAGGTCAGTGTCAGGGCTGAATTCAGTTAACAGGAGGCAATCCCTTAACATTTTAGCTGATAGGGCCACATTAGAAGTGCTGTTGTGTGATCACATTTTAGTGCCTATTATGTCTTGATTAAGACTCCCCTGGATACTCCTTTTTAATGGAATTTGAGGAATTAAAAATAGCTTCACAAATCACTTTTTAATCTGGTGAAGTAAGCAGGGAATGAAAAACACCACGCTGTTATCTTCAAGTGCAAAGAAAGTTGTAAATAAAGAAAACAAATTAGTGGCTGGTTCACACCTCATCAGCTACCTAACAACCTGTTACCAGTTAATTACACACCTTTAAAATGCACGTACAAGAGAAATTATTCAGAAATCAGTTTCTCTAAAGGGGAGGATGGCAGACAAGTACCATATCAGAAGAGGGTATATGTAACTATTTAGATAACCAACCATGAATGGGGAAAAATTTTTTTTTTCTCAAGGATTATAGTCCTGAAAGTGCCATCTATCAGTGGTTTAGCTTCTGTGGCTTCCACACCAACAATTCACTCTGGACAGATAAATATTTGTTGAGCACCTCCTGGGAAATAGAGTCTCCAGTATGCCTTTGGGACCCACTGTAATATTCTTGCTCTATCAGTAGCACCCACTGGTTGTTTACTATGTTCACAGCCCAGTCCTGAGCAATGTGAGAATTAGACCACAGATGACAAAGCTAAACATCACCATTGCCAAAAAGTTTGAACAGTCTGGTTGCATGATTTTTACTGCACAATATCCCTGTTGCCTCTTGTTGTAGCATTAGTGTAAATAGAAAGCAATTGGAAACCATGTACATTGAACAAAAAATAAGTTTGGGATGGAAACTCTTGGGGACGATTATGTTATCTCATCTATATACACAGCCTTGTTGAGGGACTTATATGTGTCTGTGTTTGATTTATTTCTCTAAAATTGTTTTCAATAAGTAGAAGACTCCAAAATATGGCTTCATAAATACTAACAAAATTATGGAGCTGTCCTACAGGAGATTGGTCTGCACACTTTATCTGGAATCAATCATTTTCTTGTCCTGTGCCCCTAGTTACCCCCTGTTAAACCAGGATAATCATAACCTACTTCACTGGGTTGCTTGGATGCACAACTGACAGAAGTAATTTCAATGCACTAACCCTGTGGTAAATGTTGATTATTATTTGCCATGGTATTTATGGATAGTGAACCATGACAGTGGTTTGGTTGGCTGATCAAATCTATTTCCTATAGCAGTTTAGTGTAACTTATGATCTAAATTCTTAAAGTGATATGTTATTCATCTAATAAGGGTCAGTTGCAAATTAGCCTGTTTTGAAATTGGAAGTATATGCAGTTTGAAATCAATTAACTCCACAAATAACTTTTAAAAATATATTGATTCTATCTGTATTATATTCACTTGGAAGTGATTATTTACATGATGAATATTCAGATCTTTTAACATTAATTCATCTTCCGGCAACTTAATTCTTCCCTGGGTATTACAGTCAAAAGACAATTAGTCATTTTCAATTTAAAATATATATATACACACATACGTACACGCACATACACACGGACACACTCATACATATATATTCCATAGTCCATAAGTTATTCCAAATCATTTTGGTAAAATTCTCATGCTTATTTGCCCAAAGACAAATAGTTAGGTAAAGGGTATGATTAGTTTGGGCAGGGTGCATGGATCTTTATTAGATCCTAGTCTGAATATTGTGCACATCCATAGAAAAATCTCAGAGAGTAATGACCTCTTTCCATCCCATGTAGGTCAATTTAAGAATGCAGTTCTACAACCTTCCCCATTCCTGCTGATAAACTTCCACTGAAGCATTGAAAAGATGAGTTAATTTGTATGATACGGTCCATCACATAATAGTGGACAAGATACTGCATCAAGTTTAAAAGATTGGATTCTCTTATAGTTACCTCTTCACTGGATTATTTTTGCATGTTACAAAAGTAATACAAACATATAAAACAAAATATGTCTACTGGCAGACTTCCATAACTGCAGCCCTCTAAGATAACTACTTTATATATATGATTTTTTAAAAAATACATTATATGTACTCTATTCTGAAGTAACCCTTTATTTATGGAAATGTAGGGTATTCCCAAATTTTTCTAACAATACTAGAAATAAGTGTCCTTGAACATATATCATCAAATACTGTTGCCAGTCTTTCACGGATTAAATATCTAAAAGTAGAGTCACTGGGTTAAAGAGTAGCTGCATTTAAATTTTAATAAATATTACTAAATAGCCACCTAAAGAGTTTATAACTTACACACTCACTCACAAAGCAGGAGTGTGCCTATTCCAGCAACACCTTACTTGCTCTGGGTAGTATCACTCTTTTAAGTTCTTGCCACTCTCTTAGATAAGGAGATTTGAGGCCATTATGGGATTGAACATTTATTCACATGCTTTTGGTGATTTTACTATCTTTTCCATTAATTGTTGTTTACCCTTTACCTTTATCTCACCCCCATTTTCTTCTTCTATCACTTTGGGCAAGTCAATCTCCCTGAGGCTTTGTTCACTGTCTATACATTGTCCAAATGAGACACATTCAAAACCTGTGCATTTTGCTTGTCCCTTTCTCTCTTACTTGATTCTGTCTCCATCCCATTCTGAAATGTATTGTTAAACGATAATTTTCAAAAAAAAATAAAAGTAAGAATAATGACTCTCATGCAGTTATAAAGATGAACATGTGTTAAAGATTGTACTTTACTCATTTGTTCAGGGACACTGGCAGATGTTATACCAGTTCAAAGAAAAGTCAAAAGGCACAAATCTATATGGAGTAAAGGAATGGAATAGCAAATGGAGGAAAAAGTGTTTTTTTCCTGAGGAAAGAGGGAAGTCAGTTGAAACTCTATCAGAATATGGCAGTCTATCAACTTTTTAAAAGTTTTAAAATAGCTCAAAGACTATGAAAGGCTAGCATCTGTTAATACAGAAAGCTATGCTATATGCATATAATGCATAGTTTCCATCGAAACACAATTTTTTTTCTACAATCTCTCCCCTTTTGATCAAAATTAATCTCAAAAGTTTATTCTTGATTACAAAATAAGATTTCCCAACAGCATATTAAAAGGATCATACACCATGATCAAGTGGGGTTTATCCCAGGAATGCAAGGATTCTTCAATATATACAAATCAATCAATGTGATAAACCATATCAACAACTGAAGGAGAAAAACCATATGATCATCTCAATATGTGCAGAAAAAGCTTTTGACAAAATTCAACACCCATTTATGATAAAAACGCTCCAGAAAGTAGGCATGGAGGGAATTTACCTCAACATAATAAAGGTCATGTATGACAAATCCACAGCTAACATTGTTCTCAATGGTGAAAAACAAACATTTCCTCTAAGATCAGGAACAAGACAAGGTTGTCCACACTCACCACTATTATTCAACATAGTTTTGCAGGTTTAAACCACAGTATTCAGAGAAGAAAAGAAATAAGAAGATTCCAAATCAGAAAAGAAGTAAAACTATCACTGTTTGCAATGACATGATACTATACATAGAGAATCCTAAAGATGCTACCAGAAAACTACTAGAGCTAATCAATGAATTTGGTAAAGTAGCAGGATACAAAATTAATGCACAGACATCTCTTGCATTCCTGGGCTTCCCTGGTGGCACACTGGTTAAGAATCTGCTTGCCAATGCAGGAGACATGGGTTTGAACCCTGGTCAGGAGGATCCCACATGCCGCGGAACAACTAAGCCCGTGTGCCACAACTACTGAGCCTGCTCTCTAGAGCCTGTGAGCCATAACTATTGAAGCCCACATGCCTAGAGCCCATGCTCTGCAACAAGACAAGCCACCTCAATGAGAAGCCCACACACTGCAACGAAGAGTAGCCGCTGCTTGCCGCAACTAGAGAAAACCCGCGTGCAGCAATGAAGACCCAATGCAGACAAAAATAAATAAATACATTTGTTTAAAAAAATAAAAAATAAATCTCTTGCATTCCTATACACTAATGATGAAAAATCTGAAAGAGAAATTAAGGAAACACTCCCATTTACCACTGCAACAAAAAGAATAAAATACCGAGGAATAAACCTACCTAAGGAGATGAAAGACCTGTATGCAGAAAACTATAAGACACTGATGAAAGAACTTAAAGATGATACAAACAGATGGAGAGATATACCACGTTCTTGGATTGGAAGAATGAACATTGTGAAAATGACTATACTACCCAAAGCAATCTATAGATTCAATGCAATCCCTATACAACAACCAATGGCATTTTTCACAGAACTAGAACAAAAAATTTCACAATTCGTATGGAAACACAAAAGACCCTGAATAGGCAAAGCTATCTTGAGAAAGAAAAATGGAGCCAGAGGAATCAGACTCTCTGACTACAGACTATACTACAAAGCTACAGTAATCAATACAGTATGGTACTGACACAAAAATAGTAATATAGATCAATGGAATAAGATAGAGAGTCCAGAGGTAAACCCACACACATATGGTCACCTTATCTTTGATAAAGGAGGCAAGAATATACAATGGAGAAAAGACAGTCTCTTCAATAAGTGGTGCTGGGAAAAATGGACAGCTACATGTAAAAGAATGAAATTAGAACACTCCCTAACACCATATACAAAAATAAACTCAAAATGGATTAAACATCTAAATGTAAGGCCAGACACTATAAAAACTCTTAGAGGAAAACATAGGCATAACACTCTATGACATAAATCACAGCAATATCCTTTTTGACCCACCTCCTAGAGAAATGGAAATAAAAACAAAAATAAACAAATGAGACCTAATGAAACTTAAAAGCTTTCACACAGCAAAGGAAACCTTAAAAACAGACGAAAAGACAACCCTCAGAATGGGAGGAAATATTTGCAAATGAAGCAACTGACAAAGGATTAATCTCCAAAATATACAAGCAGCTCAATATCAAAAAAACAAACAACCCAATCCATAAATGGGCAGAAGACCTAAATAAACACTTCTCCAAAGAAGATATACAGATTGCCAACATATGAAAGGATGCTCAACATCACTAATGATTAGAGAAATGCAAATCAAAACTACAATGAGGTATCACCTCACACAGGTCAGAATGGCCATCATCAAAAAATCTAGAAACAATAAATGCTGGAGAGGGTGTGGAGAAAAGGAAACCCTCTCGCACTGTTGGTGGGAATGTAAATTGGTGCAACCACTATGGAGAACAGTATGGAAGTTCCTTAAAAAACTAAAAATAGAACTACCATATGACCCAGCAATCCCAATACTGGGCATATACCCTGATAAACCATAATTTAAAAAGAGTCATGTACCACAATATTCATTGCAGCACTATTTATAATAGCCAGGATATGGAAGCAGCCTAAGTGTCCATCGCAAACGAATGGATAAAGAAGATGTGGCACATATATACAATGGAATATTATTCAGTCATAAAAAGAAACGAAATTGAGTTATTTGTAGTGAGGTGGATGGACCTAGAGCCTGTCATACAGAGTGAAATAAGTCAGAAAGAGAAAAACAAATACCGTGTGCTAACACGTATATATGGAATCTAAAAAGAAAGGTTCTGAAGAACCTAAGGGCAGGACAGGAATAAAGACGCAGACATAGAGAGGGGGAAGGGTAAGCTGGGATGAAGTGAGAGAGTGACATGGACATATATACACTACCAAATGTAAAATAGCTAGCTAGTGGGAAGCAGCCGCATAGCACAGGGAGATCAGCTTGGTGCTTTGTGACCACCTAGAGGGGTGGGATAGGGAGGGTGGGAGCGAGACGCAAGAGGGAGGGGATATGGGGATATATGTATACATATAGCTGATTCACTTTGTTATACAGCAGAAACTAACATAACATTTTAAAGCAATTATACTCCAATAAAGATATTAAAAAATACTTTAAAAAATTAACAAAAATAGAAACAAAATAAGATTGTTGTTAGTGGATTTGGTCTGGTTGTTTATATAGATGCAGCAAGAATACTATACCATATAGGCCTTCTTAAATTGGCTTTGCTGGAGGTTTTCATAAGGAATCTCAGAATGAACTTTTAAAAGCCTCTTGTTATGTGCTATTCTGAGGTCAGGAGGCCAAAGTAAGAACTCACCACCAGATTTCACATGCACTACCTATAAATGTGGGCAAATTCTTTTCTTTTCCAGTTCTCCCAAATATTCTAAGATTCTTGGGCCTACCAGGAAGTAAACTTCCACATTCACCTGGAAGATTGGGAGCCCTGTAAGCCAAGTACCAGTCCAGTTTACCCAAGAGAGCTTTGTAAACATTTGTTTATAAAATCTAAAATGTTACTTGCTTAAAATACATGGTCATATTTGACTAAATTAGCGTCATTCTCAAATATAACAACTGAATATCCACATACAAAATAATAAAGTTGGGGGCTTCCCTGGTGGCGCAGTGGTTGAGAGTCCGCCTGCCAATGCAGGGAACACGGGTTCGTGCCCCGGTCTGGGAAGGTTCCACGTGCCGCTGAGCGGCTGGGCCCGTGAGCCATGGCCGCTGAGCCTGCGCATCCGGAGCCTGTGCTCTGCAACAGGAGAGGCCACAACAGTGAGAGGCCCATGTACCGCAAAAAAAAAAAAACCAATAATTAAAAAAAGATAAAGTTGGATGCTTTTCTTACATTATTCACAAGATTAATTCAAAATAGAACATAGACCTAAATATAAGAGCTAAAAAAATAAAATTCTTGGAACAAAATATAAGAGGTAAATCTTTGTGACCTTGGGTTAAGCAAAGGCTTCTTAGATATAACACCAAAAACACAAGTGACCAAAAAAATAAAATAAAATAAAATAAGATGAGTTGGACTTCATCACAATTGTGCTTCAATGGACACCATTAAGAAAATGAAAAGACAACCCACAGAATGGGAGAAAACGTTAGCAAAACATATATCTGATAAAGAACTTGTATCCAAACTATATAAAGAAGTCTTACAACTCAATAATAAAAAGACAAGTATTTCAATTTTAAAATAGGCAGAGGATTTGTATAAAGATTTCTCAAAAAAGATATAAGAATGGCCAATAAACACATGAAAAGATGAACAATATCATTACCCATCAGGGAAATGTAAATCAAAATCACAGGGTGATACTAATTCATATTTATTAGGATGGCTATAATCAAAAAGACAGAAAATAACAAGTATTGACAAAGACGTAGAGAAATTGGAATCCTCATACACTCCTGTACATAATGTAAAACGGTACAGCCACCATTTTGGAAAACAGTCTGTCAGGTGACTGTGTGTTTATACAGTCACCATAAAAGCAGTTAAACACAGAGTTACCATATGATCTAGCAAATCTACTTCTAGTTATGCACTCAAGAGAAGTGAAAACATATGTCCACACAAAAATTTGTACATGAATGTTTATAGCAGCATTCAAAAAAATTGAAAATGACACCAAATGTCCATCAACTGATGAATGGATAAAGTGTGTTATATTCATACAATGGAATAATATTTGACAATTATAAGGAATGAAATCCTGGTACATACTACAACATGGATGAATTTTGAAATGTTATACTAAGGGGAAGAAGTCGATTACAAAAGATCACATATTGTATGATTCTATTTATATGAAATGTCCAGAAGAGGCAAATCTGGGTTGGTGGGTTTGCAGGGAAATGGGGAATTATTGCTCATGGGTACAGTGTTTAAAGGTGATAAAATTTTTCTAAAATGTATATGGTGATGGTTGCATAATATACCAAGGACCATTGAAGTATATACTTTAAATTGTATGGTATGTGAATTATACCTAAAGCTGGATAAAAAATAATAACTAAAATTATGACCTATAACATTATACTGTTGTGTGATATTAAGCAAAACTGTAGCAGGACTCTGATAAATGGAAATACATCATGGACAGTGACAGCATTGACAGATCTCTAGAAATGTTTCATTTAGGTTTTAATTTCTGAAGTGGTTGTATTAACAAGCTTTTACTCATATAAATTTAACCTACAGTAGGCTAGCCATCTCTTCTGATTTGACAACTCTTTCTACGTGACTCATCAATAATAACATATCAAATAAACCTAATTTTTTTTCTAGCACCTCTCTTTTTATAAGGTGAAAGAACAAATCTTTTTGATTTTCAAGGAGCCCTCTGGAAAATCTCAAAGACAGTTTTAGTTCTCTGAGGTCCTCAAGAAGCTTGATGATCCCAGAGGGGGTTGGAGACCAAATATACCTGACTCCTTTAGGACAAAATTACTCTTTTTCTCAAAAAATGGAAGTACATATGCAGCTGTATTTCTCTGAAGCGATGACTCCTAAGTATAGTCTAAACCATATAGTATTTATAACTTTTACCCCAAGTTGCTAACTTCTATTTCACAGAGGAAACTGGGGAGTGGATAATTGTCTGCCACACACCAGCATTCTGTAGCACATTTGCAGAGGCCACGAACACACCTAACACAGTTTTCTAAGCCACGCACATCATTTATATCTGCCTCTCAAAGTGGTGAAAATGAGCACATCCATTACGGACTCAAGAGATAGAGTCATAACAATGAGAAGTAGATGGATATTAACTTAAAATTATGATTAGTAATCAGTATTTCTGTACTCTATCTTACTGTCTTAAGATACTTACTATCATATGAAAGTCCATTAATTAACTCAACTTAGTGTCAGCCCAAGGTTTTAAGTTACCTAGAGATCTTAGAACTTGTCTTGAAACTGACATATGACAAAACAATTATTGTTGACATAAGTTTATCAGAATAATAATTTAATCTGGGTAAACACAAATTTACATTTTTCATAATCTTAAACATTAAGTAGAAGTAATGTTAAGTTTATTCAATCAGCAAATCTATTTAAGATTATGAAGTACATATCCAAGTAAAGTAGAAATCTATACTTATGTATTATGCTTTTTAACACTGACAAATCATAGATGACATAACTTTTTTTTTTATAAAACCAATAATATTAAACTTGTATCATTAACTAAATTATGTGAAAGTGAATTCTTAAAATATTTCTGGGCTGAAAACTTTTAAAATCTGGCACATTGAAAGTATGAGAAGTTCAATTTCCTTATTTTAGGAATATTCTAATTATATAAATACTTATTTCTTTAAGATATATATATATATATATATATATATATATATTTTTTTTTTTTTTTTTTTTTTTTTTTTTTTTTTGCGGTACGCGGGCCTCTCACTGTTGTGGCCTCTCCCGTTGCGGAGCACAGGCTCTGGACGCGCAGGCCCAGCGGCCATGGCTCACGGGCCCAGCCGCTCTGCGGCATGTGGGATCCCCCTGGACCAGGGCACGAACCCGTGTCCCCTGCATCGGCAGGCGGACTCTCAACCACTGCGCCACCAGAGAAGCCCTCTTTAAGATATATTTTATAATTTAATTTATTAGTACTATTTGGAGTAATAAAATACTATACACTCACATGATGAGAGGTAAAAGGCTTTCTAAATTATAGTCACATACAAATATACATAGCGAGAGGGAGAAAGCTTATAGCTTTCATTCTAAAATTTTAGCCATGGGTCAAGAGTAAACATAGAAATATAAAACTCACCAGTGGGCAAGAAATTCTTAATTGATTTGATCTCAAAATAGGCAAACAGAAAAGACTAACACACTAGATTCTCTGTTGTTTCGCAGCCAGCTGAGTTCTCTATTAACTATTAATCCATTTATAGAGATGGTCAAATGATCAGGTCATAAAACCAAATTTTCAACAATTACTGGGAAATAACTTATTGGCCCCAAACAATCCAAACACAAAACATAAAATTGGTAGAGAGGAAAATTAAAACTAGAAAAGCAGAGAGGAAGCAAAGTTTTATTTCCATTTTGGATTCACATTTGGGAGCCAAGAGAAGGCTGCCATGGGCGTAGCTGCCCATGGAGTGTACTTCCCTCCTTATGAAGTTTTCCTGGTTCTGGTACATGAATCCACTGAGCATCTCAATGGAACCTCCAAAACTGTTAAAAGATAATTTTCTGGAAAAGGTAAAATCATGACTCTCATATGGATTTAAAAATGAGCATGTGTTGAAGATTTTATTTTACTTATTCAATGAGGGAACCAGGTAGACGGTATAACTGGTTTAAAGGAAAAGTCAAAAGGCACTAATTTCTATGGAGCAAAGGAATGGAGGGAAGTCAGCTGAAACTCTTCCAGACCAGACAGAATGTGAATGTGTATCAACTTACAAAGAGTTGTAAAATAGTGCAGAGATTATGAAAGACTAAAACCTAATAACCCAGAAGGATATGCTGTGTGTAGATAATGTATAGTTTTCCACTGAAACACAAATTTATTTTTTTCTACAGTCTGTTCTTCTGGATGTCTTTATATAGCATCTGTTCATGTCTCCTGCAGACCCCATAAATGTTTAATTGCTCTTCAGATAAAACCTTGTTCTCATATGACTAGCAGTTGAGAAAAGATTCCTACTTATGTGGTAAATGCAAAGCAATTTTATTAATAGTTTTCTCCTTTATATGATATTGAGGTACTGGTTTAACTGATTTTTTAAAAATTTCTCTATTAGTTGTTTTGGGCATCCTTTATAGATAATATGCAAAAGAAAAGAGATTGCTCATAGTTGGGAATCATTGAATCTATAGGCCAAAGTGGAAGGGCCCAAAGCTCATTTAATTGATTGACTGATTTAATAATCACTTATGGATTGTTCTTCATGTGCTAGGCACCATGCTTTAAGCTTTCAAGAATTTAATATTTATCAGGGGCAATAGACAAGGAAATAATCATTTCTAGATAGTGGTGAGAATATTATAATGCAGATATATAAATGGTGTCTTGAGAGCACAGCCTGGGAATCAAAGTCACCTAAGACACCTAAGCTCAGTCCTCTAGGAGTTATTTAGCAAGGTCAGGGTTGCTTATAGAAGGTTTCAGGCAAAGTGAGTAAACAAGTGCATGGGTTGGAAGGCAAGAAAGCAGGTAGCGTTGTGAAAATTATGATTCCCTCCGTGTAGCTGGAGCATAGAATTTGAGAGGAAGGGATGGCAAGAGATGTGGCTGGGAGGGAAGCAGGGTCAGCTGTGGGATGAGCCAATTGTGACAAGCTAAAGAGCTGGCTGTCTGCCGCAGGTAAAGCATTTTAAGCTAGAGAGTTCCAAGAGCAAATCTGCATTTTAGAAAGAGGTCTTAAGCAGCAGGATGGGGAAAGGATTGTTAACGCTAATGGTTTCCAGTGTATATTCTATTAATACTTTAGCACAGATTTTTTTTTTTTTTTATAGCGGTATGCGGGCCTCTCACTGTTGTGGCCTCTCCCGTTGCGGAGCACAGGCTCCGGACGCGCAGGCTCAGCGGCCATGGCTCACGGGCCTAGCCGCTCCGCAGTATGTGGGATCTTCCTGGACCGGGGCACGAACCCGTGTCTCCTGCATCGGCAACCGGACTCTCAACCGCTGCGCCACCAGGGAAGCCCTATCACAGATTTTTTCAAACTGATTTTCAGGTTCCCCCCCTGCAATCTTTGTTTACAATGTTTGGTCCGTAGCCAGTTTTTCTGCATTTGAGTGCAAGGCTATGACTTTGTGGTAGAGGATGAATGAAAAGAAATGAAGGGGAAAAAAATGATGCTATGAGGCATGAGTCAGCGAACTAAGGCTTGTAGGCAAAAGTTCGTTGCCTGTTATTGTAAATAACGCTTTATTGGAACACAGCCATGCCCGTTCACTTCCATAGAGCCTATGGCTGCTTTTGAGTCCCAACAGCAAAGTTGAGTAGTTGTGAAAGTGTGTCTGGAATGCAAAGGCTAACATATTTACTATCTGGCCCTTCAGAGAAAAAGTTTGCCAATCCCTGATACAAAGAGTTAAAAATTTGTATGTTAACTTATTTAGTTTATTTGATCATTTATTATTTATTCCCTGATTCAAAAGGATTTATGCAAATGTGTGTGGCCAGTCCCATGAAAAATTTTAAACCTTGAAAGCTGTGCTGGTAATAATACTTATCAAGATCACTATAGTAACGCCATGTAGAAGAGCATCTGCGTGACATTAATTCTTCTCGACACCTTCCAAGAAGAAGGAGCAGAAAGATCTGGTTTATATGCTATTGAGTTTGATTTATTTTTGTTCAAGGAAAGATACTTGATTACAGATACATTTTAAAATATTCTGCATAGCTTTTAGGACCTTGAATTTGAAAATCTCGAGTTTGAGGATTGAATATAATGTTACAATTTTTCCTGGATTCCTGGTGTGATGTCTCTGGCCTTAGCACAATGCCTTATTTGTGGGAGAAATACACAGAAGTATTTTGTCATTGACAAATTTTAGTCACCTGTTAGAGTCCCTGTTCTAAATGAGACTACCTTGGACTGCACTTACAGAGAGTACGGGACTCAAAGAGGTCAGACACAAACACTTCACAGCTAGTGTCCCACAAGCTGCCTGCTCAGCCATCCTTAGCTAGAACACCTTGAATATTTGAAAATTCAGAAAAGAAGCAAAAACCTGTCTCATTGTTAAATCTTCTGTAGTGCCTCAGTACTCATCTTGGGAGACTGGGACACATGCATCAGTAGCATTTACTTAATAAGAAACTCCTTTGATGAGTTTAAGGCCAGAGAACAGTGATGTTAAAAAAAAAAAAAAAAAAAGTGTATTTCAGTCCTTGATTGAAATTATCCAACATTTTGGGAAAAGTCAATTTGCATAACAGTTGGTGTTTTACCTCCTGGTGTTAAACCCATCTTGCCTATGCTGTCTTTGTGGATCTGTTAATCAAGTTTCCTGCCTTCTCTAGACAGCAGCCTAATTGTTTATGTCCTGCAGAAACCCCTCACTGAGAAAGAGATTTAATTTGTAGCTGAATCTAATATTTTTATGCAGTATGGGAAAACACTATCACTTGTGTTTTGTCAGCCTCATCATTAGTCTCCTAATAGAATCCCTTCCTTTGATTTTAATCTGACTTCTCTTTTTCTATTACCTCTGTCACAACTTTTGGTTTTGTTCTTTGACCCAGAATATCCTTTCCTGCCAGAGAAAAATCATCATCATCACTGTAAAGAAGTATTGATTGCTTGCCCACGGGGTGCATTTCATTGTACCGGGTGCTGTGGGATTTTTTTACCAGGTTTCATTAGCTTTCTTCCCTGATGTAGCAGAAATAAAATAAAATAAAATAAAGCAACCAAAAAAACCCCCAAAACTACACACACAGACACAAAACCTTTACTGTGTGTCATTCCTTGTATTTGAAGAAAGTGAAAAACAGTAATCCCAAGTGTGAACCAGACATTAATATGGATCTCAAAACTAGGTGATTTAATTAGAAATGTATTCAAGCATGTAAGTATATTAGAAATGATCTTCCACCCTATTTGGTTTTCTGTTTCTTGCCAGCATGACTTTCTCTTCCATCTACCCTTTTCCTTTTTGCCCCATCTGGCCTTCTGACAGCCACAGAATGAGTGTTAGCTATGTACTATTATTTGACATCCTTCTTTTTATAAAACTGAATTTCTTTTGATAAATGTCAGAAGGGGACACACATTCTTCAGTAAAATGAGCTAAGCCTAGAACAGATCTGCCACTGCCACCTCCCCAGTCATCTCTTTTGCTTCTGACAAATACAGTATGTCCTGAGCTTGTCTGTCCTTGGTGACCTTAAAGAAATGGAAAAGTGATTCCATCATTTCTGATTTCATCACTGTGAATTGCCATAGATGGCAAGTTAGAAATGATTAAAATGTTTACATATTCTTCCTTCGTTGCTGTCCTCTCTGGACAAATGTATGGATGTCAGAACAAAGCAATGGGAAAGGCTTTCTGGTAAATAAGACTAGCTTGCATTTTGGTTTGGAAACTTTTAATACTGTAAAGATTCTATTAGTTTTTATTTCCCAAATCCTTTTCAAGTCCCAAAAGAGGGATTGATTTTAAAAACAGCCAATTCTTCATCATTGAATTCCCCTCTATATGAACCACATTGAAAAAAAAGAAAATTCCCATAAAATAAACTTTATTCCAGTGGAGGGGAGGAAGAATATCTTTTTCCTCTACCTTTCTAAGTTCTCTGTTGGGACGCCTATAACAAAAGAAAGATTAACAAGGAAAATACATAGCAATCTATTTAATGTAAGGTTTATGTGTCACAGGAGCCTTCATAAGGAAATGAAGACTCAAAGAAATGATTAAACCTGAGTGTTTTTATGCTGGGTTTGATGAAGAGTGGAAAATCCTGGAAAGACACAACAGGATAAAGAGTATGGGCCGTACAGTAAAAGGGGTGGCAGCGGGTAGGGGTGGGAGTGGGACTTAGAAAGGGCTGTGCGTTCAGATTCCTCTCCTTGGCCTTTTATCTTTGGAGATAAGGATACTCCTTTCCTCCAGGTATAGGGAGCGCCCTTCTCACATGAGCGTTTTATGACTTGCTTCAGGGGAAGGTAAGAAAGTCCTTCCTATACATGCCTTTTTTCAAATTTCATCAGCTAAAAATATCTAATATGCTAAGCTGCTGTATATTGGGGGTACCCTGTGTAGGGTGTCAGCTCATAGAAAAATGCACAACATAAGAGTTGTGAGTTAAGTTTTATTCAGGGTCTTACTGAAGACTATATAGTCTGGGAGACAGACTCTCAACTCTGAGGAAATAGCTTTGAAGAAGTAGGAGAGGAGCCAGTTTATATAAGACTTTTTTTGGTTAAGAAATACATGCAGGAAAACATACATCTTGGTAAAACATTACTGCTAATCACAAAGAACAAATATCTCAAGTTAATGATTTTAGAGCTTTTCTATATATGGAAGGTGCAAGAATCTGGGGTCATTGAAATTCTTCTGAGGTACGCATCTAACTACCTAAGGACTTGTTTATCCGAAGTACAGAGTACCTCCTGCTGTTTTTCATCCTGAATTCCTCTCTGATTGCACTGTTGGTCATGACTACTGTGGGTTATGACTTAACCATTGTAGAACTGGGTGGTAAGCAACACTCATTGGTTCTTTGTTCACATGGGGAGGAAGAAATTTTCCTCTGTCCTTCTAGATTCTTCTGGCTGATCTAAGAATTAAATTGACATGAGACAGATTAAAAGGAGAAAATCAAACAAAAGTTTAGTAACATGTATGCATGGAAGAGACCCAGGAAAACTGAGTGACTCACCAAAATGGCCAAAATGCTCACTTTGCATACCATCTTCAGATAAAGACAAAAGAGAATGTTGGGGGTAGTGGTTCGGGACTTCAAAGGGGAGGAAGGCAATTCCCATGAAGATGAAAAAGCAAATCTTTGGTAAACATATATTTGCTGGGCCATATGCAGAGACAATGGGACATAGAAAGAATTTTACAGTCTTTGCTCGGTTCTTCCCTGTCTACCACACCTAGTTCATACTATAGTTTTCTATGGTGATAGCTGCCTTCCTGGAACAGGTCCTCTATCTTATTCTTTTAGGTATCTAGGGGGAAGGTCAAAGTTTCTTCCTGAGGCTTTTGGGCATTGATTGTTTTCAGCTCGAAATAATCTGCAAGCCAACAAGGCACTTCAGGGCGGCAAATTTTGCTCCCTGAACCTGTCCTGAACCCTCTCACCCGTGAGTCATCAGTCTTTCTCTAAGAACATAATATTATTGTTAGTTGTTCCAATGTCAAAACTGCCCTGGAGCAGAAACAGGAGACAAAATGAGTATGTTCCTATAGTGATATAAGATATTATCTTATTTTCAGGTAGTTAGTCCTAGAAATGAGAGGAAGTCCTTCTTTCTCAGATCTGCCTGAAGGTCTGTTATGGCGCATTGCCTTTCTTTGAACTTCAAACTAGGAGTTTCAGTGTGTGAACTAAAAATGCCACCTGCCATATCACTAAAGGATGTTGCAGCCATCAAGCCATCACATTACAGTCGCCCTGATGGTGAGCCCTGAGGGAACTCAGGATGGACGCAGGATTTGTACCCCCATCTAGCAGTCAGCCACTGCAGCCATCCCTGATGGTATACCCTGAGGAGACTCAGGATGAGAAGCACGGGATACTGGCCCCAGATAGCTGAGGTGCATATCAAAGGGTTGATTTCAGTGAGCCCAGACTTTTGCATCTTCCCGTACACAGAAAACCACTAAGTTCCTTAACTCAAGATATCTGGTTTTCTTTAATTAACAATCATCTTCCTATGCTTCAACTACCTGGTTTTTGTTGCAAAAACTCCTATATTTCCTGGCTTCTCCCCTTGCCTCTTCAGAGCAGTCCCTCAGAGTTATCTGAGATACTGTGTCCCGGGCTTAAGTCCTCAGTTTTGTCCGCTGAATAAAACATAACCCTCAGGCTTCCCTGGTGGCGCAGTGGTTGAGAGTTCACCTGCCGATGCAGGGGACACGGGTTCATGCCCCGGTCCGGGAAGATCCCACATGCCACGGAGTGGCTGGGCCCGTGAGCCGTGGCCGCTGAGCCTGTGCGTCCAGAGCCTGTGCTCTGCAACGGGAGAGGCCACAATAGTGAGAGGCCCGCATACCGCAAAAAACAAACAAAAAAAACCACATAACCCTCAACTTTTAGGTTGTGCTTTTTTTTTTTCAGTCGACAAATGTTAGCTATGTGAGAAAGAGTTCAATTAGACTTTACAGATGAGTCATTCAATGATCATGGAATGAAATGGATCATTCATCAATTTATTCCTTTAACAAACTGTTGCTAATCTCTACTGTATGCAGATGAGGGGTTAAGCATGGACTACGTGGAAAACTAAACAGACAATGTTTTTGCCCTCATGGGATTTGTCAGTAGACAAGTAAGTGAATCTACAGATTATAATATTGTCATGAAGGAAATAGGAAGATGTAAAAGAAAATACAGAAGGCCTACTTTAGATAGCAGTATGGAATGTCAGAAGGCTTTATTCTACTTAATAATTCAATAGCATATTTACAGATATTGATCATGTATTGAGCATCTACCACATACTTAGTACTTTTCTAAGTGCTTTAAATGTGCTAATTTATTTAATCGTCACAACAATTTTATGAGGATTGCCTTGTTATTCCAGATTACGATGAGGAAACTGAGGCACCGAGAGGTTTAGTAATGTGCCCAAGGTCACCAAGATAATATGTAAGAGGCAAGATTTATCCTAGGTGGTCTAGCTCCAGAGCCTGGCCCTTAACTACTATTGTTATTGCAATTCATGCAACAATTATTACATAAATTACTTAAAGTATTGAATATTGCGCTAGGTAATTGAGATACAAATATGTATTAAAATGGTGCATTGCTCTCAAGAAACTCACAATTTAGAGTGGGAGACAGAATGAGAATTACAACGCATTGGGACAAATATAATACTAGAAATATGAACAAATTACATTATGAGCACTGAGGATATAGCAATGCTATGGTTAGTGTTTATTGTTTTCTTATTAAAACAAAAAACTAATAGAGACAGTAATTCATGGTGAACTTTAGAAAGGGCTGCTGAATTTGTTACTAGGGCAAATGGGAAGTTAAAGCACTGCTAGTGACTCTTTCTAAACTTGTGGAAATTTGTTGGTCCTTATAAACCAAATTCACTAACCCTCAATGATGCTAGCTTTCTCTCTACCCCTGACATACAGAAATAGACTTTGGAAACAGGAGGGAAACAACTGTGTTGAAGTGGGCAATTCAATACTATACTTATGTTCTAAGTTATAAACTATTGTTTGATGAAATTTACTTTTCTTTCAGCAGCAGTCTCTTTATTCTTCACTCTTCAAGCCTTAATCCACAACCCCAATCCCTGCCTAACATCCCCTCATGAATATTTCCCAGATGTCTCTTAGTCACCATGTTCAACCCACGGTATTGATGTCTTCCCAGCCTCCTATGCTTTGAAGCTTCTCTCCTTCACTCTGTATATTAGTTTCCTAGAGCTGCTGGAACAAATTGCCACAAACTAGGTGGCTTAAAACACCAGAAATTGGGCTTCCCTGGTGGCGCAGTGGTTAAGAATCTGCCTGCCAATGCAGGGGACACAGGTTTGAGCCCTGGCCGGGGAAGATCCCACATGACGTGGAGCAACTAAGCCCATGCGCCACAACTACTGAGTCTGCACTCTAGAGACTGTGAGCCACAACTACTGAAGCTCACGTGCCCTGGAGCCCACACAGCGCAAATGCTGAGGCCCACGCGCGCCTGGAGCCCGTGCTCTGCAACAAGAGAAGCCACCGCAATGAGAAGCCCCCACACTGAAACGAATAGGGGCCCCCACTCACCACAACTAGAGAAAGCCCGTGTGCAGCAATGAAGACCCAACGCAGCCAAAAATAAATAAATTTATTTTAAAAAACCCAGCAGAAATTGACTTTCTCAGAGTTCAAGAGGCCGGAAATTCAAAATCAAAATATCAGCAGAGCCATGCTCCTTCCAAACGTTTTGTGGGAGGATCTTACCTTGCCTCTTGCCTCTTCTGATGGCTCCTGGTGTTCCTTGGTTTGGGCAGCATAACTCTGATCTCTGTCTCCATCTTCACATGGCCCTCTTCACTGTGTCTGTCTCTTACGACAAAGATTCTCTCTTTTACCAAACTCTAGTCAGGCTCCTTTAAGCCGTCTTCTTGACCAGGCCTCTACCTTGGTCTATTAAAACTGCAGGCTTGGGCTTCCCTAGTGGCGCAGTGGTTGAGAATCCGCCTGCCGATGCAGGGGACACGGGTTCGTGCCCTGGTCCGGGAAGATCCCACATGCCGCAGAGTGGCTGGGCCCGTGAGCCATGGCCGCTGAGCCTGCGCGTCCGGAGCCTGTGCCCCGCAATGGGAGAGGCCGCAACAGTGAGAGGCCCGTGTACCGCAAAAAAAAAACAAACTGCAGGCTCAGCACAAATGATTTTTCCATCCTCCCTTCCCACCTACACACAAAGACTTGAATAAACACTAGTGTAATTTCTAACAGTTCAAGGTTGAATTCCTAGGATGACCAGTCCAGCCCTCTTAAATTCCTGCCTCAGAAAACTCAAGGCTGCCAAAAGAATTTACTGTTTGTTCCAGCCAACGCCTGAAGATAGGGCCTTTTCTCCCAGGCTCTGTGTGAGAGTAGGAGCCTAACTCTGATAAGTGCCAGTTAACAAACCCAGATGAATTTCACATGGACCAAATCTCCCTCCCACTTCACACTTTTTATAAATTTCTGCTTCCTTGACTCTTCTCAAACCCCTACCTTTCTCTTTCCCTACTCCTTCATTCTGCCTTTAGAACACCCAGTCACCTCTGCACAAATTGAATTCATGAAGGAGCCTCTTCCCTTTTATGGTAGTTTATTACCGATTAAAGTCTGTCCTTACAACTTTAGCTACTGTCTGGCTTTATCTTTGATATTTACAAGGACACGCTCATTGTATACAGGGCACATCCTAATCCAGTAATGTTCTCATCACAATCCTTACCTTATTTACTTCTGCAAAGACCCTTTTTCTAAATAAAGCCTTATTCTCAGGCTCTGGGTGAACAGAAATTTTAGGGGGACACTATTCAATCCACTGCACCCTCTATATCCAGTTAGTCACTGTGGCAAACTCTATTAATTGTCCACCTACTATCCAATGCCTATTTATTCCATGCTAATTTTTTCTTTTTCCAAAAAGACATTGTGATCAGCCCCTAGTTATGGACCATGGGCAGTCTTAGGCAATCAAGGCCCTCCTGTCCCCTACTTCCCCAGCCTCCAATGCAGGTAGAGGCTGCCATGTGAGCCAGCTCTGGCCAACGACACCTAGAGCTGGCTGTGAAAGAGAGGGTTGTTCAATAGCATGAGGCAAAAACCGAGAGAACTGAGAAATGTCCCTGATATTGGTATATGGTCAGGCCACTCAAGATGGCTGTTCTCTTGCTCTCTGTACATCCCCTGCCCACTCAGTGTCTGCTTCACCTACACCCGACACACGTGACTGATCTTCCTACATACTTGCCCCAGGTTCCAGTTTGTGATTGTTCTTATCAAAGGGGCAATGAGGGGCGTGCCCCTCTACTGGTTTCTCTGGTAACTAATGAGCTTACCTGACCCAATTCCCCTATAACTGGAGATCTCCCCTTCCCCCCGGGAGGGAAGCCTGCCACCATGTCCTGCCTACCTTCCATGGCGCGGGATGTGGGTGTCGCTCAAGGACCTTGCTCCAGACGTGTAAGTTCTCCCCCATCCATTAAACTACCAATGTCTCTGTTGCTGACTCCAGGCTCTTTCTTTGGTCTTGAAGCTGGGCAAGCACAGGCCTCCTGAGGCCTGTGGGGTGCAGCCCAACAACTGGCGATTTTCTGCACCAACACCAGCAGCCACCTGCATTTACTTGAGTAAAATAAGTCCCTATGTGTTAAGCCCTAGTCAGCAGAAATTCTGTTTATTGCATCCAAATTCATTTCTAATTGATTTGCTCACCAAGCTCAGTTAATTTTCTTTTTGAAATATCTCTCCTATTTATTGCTTCCTTTCCATTCAATCAAATCTTCATCATTTCTCACTAGACAATTATAACATCCTAATTAGGCTCCCAGCCTCCCTGCTTTATTCCAGACTCATCTATTCCCTGTGGGTCCACTAGAGTAATTGTTCTGAAACACAGATCATGCCCTCTGCTCAAAAATGTTCCTCAGCTCCCAATTACTTAGAGAATAAAGTCTAAAATTGTCAGCATTAATGACCTGGCCTCAATCTATTGTTTTCTAGTCTCATTTCACTTCCATATCCTCACTCGCTCTACCTTTTGCGCCACCAAATGGCTTTCCCAGACGTACTATGTATTTTCACATCTCAGCCTCTCTCGACCATCTGGAATAATTTGCGGGAATCTTATTTATCCCTCAGAATCCAGCCCAAATATGTCCTCCTCCATGAAGGCCTGTAGTCAACCAGTAGGAATTAATCCTTGAACTCACATAAGATGTTGTTCCTCTATTTCAGGCAGCTGCCAGCTTTGGAATGCTTTACTTTCAGAAAATTTGCATTTACACAGCTAAATACCAGTTTCCTATGCTGAGTGTACACTTTCATCCTTCACTGATAAACATTTCACACCATCACAAGGGCCTTCTACCTGACAGCCAAATGTTTAATCTTGGCAGCTTCATCATCCCGTCCCTTTGTAATGCGCATGTAATTATTTGAATATCCTAATGCATTTAGTCAACATTTTATGAACATGAAAGTGATACTACTAATGAAAATATAATTGGGACCAACAGTAAAATCATGAAATGGGCTCAGATTTGCTGTATCTTTGGCTTTAATCAGATACCCATTTCACTTAAATTGGTCCACCATGTTCAATTGTGAAGAAATGGTTCAAAATTAGAGAACATGTAGAAAATGCGGGAGTATATTGTTGAAGGTTATGACTTGAAGTCCAGGTCTAGTAATGGGAGAAATGGAGACGTATTTTAAATGATGGATTAAGAACAAGCTGCAAAATATAGTGCGATTATCCAAAGGCACGGATAATATCACAGGTCCTTACAGCTGTTAATCGGAATACAACTTAGTAGAAATATTGTACTTTTATCAAGAAAAAAAATGAGAATTTGTGCTTTATTTTTTGTTAATTAAAAAGGTTTAGAAGTTACAGACCACAAAGTCAGCATCACATTTTCTGCAAAATCTCCATTAGCAAGCCCTTCTCCCCAAAATGGAAATAACTTTTTAAAAAGAACATTAAAAGCCATCTAAAGGAGACAGTGAACTCTAAATTGAGGTAAGAAATTACTTTAGAAAATTACTTTTATTGTCTCTAACATTTAATCTATATTTTAAATTTTTTTAAAAATGTTAAAAATAATCATGTACACATGCTAGAACACTTAGGGATAAAATAAAGTGCACATTCGTATCATAATTGCACCTTGCATAACATATCTAGCCCTGCATAAAGAGAATCCCCGCCCCCCCATAGCTGGTACATCTGTAGCTCAGCTTCTGTATGCACAGTACAAGGGAGATATTAATTAACTGGGCTCCAAGAGGACAAAGAATTCCTGATCAAATAAGTTTAGGAAGCCCTTTACTAAGTCCCTGTCTTGGAGATTCAAAATACATAATAGCATATTAAAGAAGTCCCACATTTTAAAAACTCCATTTAATTTTCTTTCCCCCTCAGCACCCCTGTTAACAACACTTTCCCAACAAAAGAACACAAAACCATATTAAAAACGGAACAGCTTTCCTTTAATCGTAATTTAGGAAAACTAAATGATGGATTTCAGGGAAAGAAAGATGTCTCATTTTGAATTTTCTGCTGTGCCTAGCACAGTGTTTAGTACAAAAGCTCTCAACAAATGCTTAACAATTAACTTGAGAAGAAGAAAAGGAAGACAGTTTGGAGTGTTTGGAGCTCTGAAAAAGTTTTAAAACCTACTTGACTTCCACCGAATGAGCTTCTTTGGTGTGTGTTCAGTAAAATATATACAACATAAAATGTACCCTTTTAACTTTTTAAAAGTGTACAATTCAGTGGCCTTAAGTATATTCACATCATTGTGCAACCACCACCATTGTTTCTTTCTAGAACTCTGTGCCTATACAGTATGGGAGGAAAAAAACTTTTCCTCTACCCTCTTAGGGTCCTTGGATGGGTCTGAAAATTAAACTGACAAAGATAGATTAACAGAAGAAGAGCATACAAACTGATTTAATGTAACTAATTTAATGTAATGTAAGCACATGACATGGGAGCCTTCATAAGGAAATGAAGACTCAAAGAAATGGTTAAACCTGAGCGTTTTCATGCCAGAAGTGATGAAGAAGGAAAAGTTGTGGGAAGATGTGATAGGACAAAGGTGAGCCAAGTGTGGTAAACTGGGGGAAACCTAGCAAGGCCAGTTAGTTCAGATGCTTCACAGTGTCCTTCCTTCTTAGAGATACTTGACTTGCTTTTGGGGTCTCATATTTTTATGGACTTCCATATGTACAAAATTAAATTGGTTTTCTCCTGTTAATCTGTCTTATGCCAACTTGATTATTAGACCAGCTAAAAAACCCTAGAAGGGTAGAAGGAAAAGTGTTTCTCCCCTACAGTATCTATATACTGAAGGGGAGCAGAACATGCCATCCCAACGTATGCCACTTTGGCATATTAATTATTTTGAGCTGAAAGCACTTGAGAAGCAACTGATGCAGGAAGGGATCTCTCTCTCTCTCTCTCTCTCTCTTTTTTTTGGCTGTGCTGCTTGGCATCCAGTATCTTAATTCCCTGATCAAGGATCGAAACTGTGTCCCCTGCAATGGAAGCACAGACCACCACTGGACCAACAGGGAAGTCCCACGAAGGGATCTCTGATCTCCCTCTTTCTACTTAAAAGTGGATCATAAAATTTCCCATGAGAGAGGTACCCTCTCTGTACCAGGAAGAGAACATTCTTATCACTGGAGACTGGGAACCTACACCAAAATGGATCTATACAAACAAATCTACTAAAATAAAACAAACCTATTAAAATAACTTCCATTAGTTTCCCTCATATATTTTCAAGTCACTGTTCCACAATTTACTGCCCCTACCCCAAACCCCTTTGTCTTGTCACATCTGTACAATTTCTCATTCTTTGTTTAAAAAGGTACTTAAGTTTTGGAACCTAATGGTTTATTCCAGTCTTCATTTTCCTTTTGAAGATTTCCTGTGTACATGAAAAAATATGAAATAAAATTTGTATGTTTTTCTCCAGTTGATCTGTTTTGTCAGTTTAATTCTTAGGCCCAGCCACAGAGCCTACAAAGGTAAAAGGAAGTTTTCCTATAATACCACATTTTGTTATCCATTCATCTGTTGATGTACACTTGGGTTATCTCTACTTTTTTTTTTTTTTTGCTGTATGCGGGCCTCTCACTGTTGTGGCCTCTCCCATTGCGGAGCACAGGCTTCCGGACGCGCAGGCTCAGCGGCCATGGCTCACGGGCCCAGCCGCTCCGCGGCATGTGGGATCTTCCCGGGTCGGGGCACGAACCCATGTCCCCTGCTTCGGCAGGCGGACTCTCAACCACTGCGCCACCAGGGAAGCCTGGGTTACTTCTACTTTTTGGCTGTTGTGAATAATGCTGTGTAGAGCAAAGATGTTGCCCACCATCCAGTTCTATAAGGATAAAAGGTTCAAGTCATTAGCCACTGCAGTAGCTGACTGACAGTGCACCCTGAAAGAAATTCAGGATGAAAAACAGGATAAGGCAGCCTGTGTTTTGGAAAAACAGACCCCTTAGATTGTTAGAGATATCTCTGGAAAAATTTTTAATGAACCCAGATTCTTGAATCTTCCCATACATAGAA
Organism: Aethalodelphis obliquidens; assembly: GCF_003676395.1. Classification (NCBI taxonomy): domain Eukaryota; kingdom Metazoa; phylum Chordata; class Mammalia; order Artiodactyla; family Delphinidae; genus Aethalodelphis; species Aethalodelphis obliquidens. Next base: position 37,268,739 of record NW_020837949.1, read on the forward strand.
AAGCACTAAAATCATTATCTGAGATATCTGATCCTTGTGACTAGCAGTAACATTTTACTGAGATGTATGCTTGACTGCAAGCACTCCCTAATCAAAATCACATATATATGGCTCTCCTCCTACCTCATAGGAGCATAACCTCAGAGCTGAGAGGCTATTTCCCAGGCTATAGTCCTCAGAAAGGTCCCTGAATAAAACAGAAACCCACAACTCTGGCATTGTGCCTTTTTCTTTGTAGACAATTTTTATGAACATTGGTGTGCAAGTATCTGTTTGAACTGCTTTCCATTCTTTTGGGTATATTCCTGGAAGTGGAATGGCTGGATCATATGTTTAACTTTATGAGGAATCACTATACTGTTCTCTACAGTGGCTCACCATTCCCTTCGGCAAAGCACAAGGAGTCCAATTTTTGTCATCCTCCTCACAAACACTTGTTATTTTCTCCTTTTTGATAAAAGCCTTCTAGTGGGTGTGAAATGGTATCTTATTGTGGTTTTGATTTGTATTTCCCTAATAACTAGAGATGCTGAACATCTTTTCATGTGCCTATTGGCCATTTTAATATTTTCTTTGTCCAGTTTTGAATTCCAACTAATCATCTTTTTTTTTAAAACATCTTTATTGGAGTATAATTGCTCTAAAATGGTGTGTTAGTTTCTGCTTTATAACAAAGTGAATCAACTATACATATACATATATCCCTGTATCTCGTCCGTCTTGCGTCTCCCTCCCACCCTCCCTATTGAACCTCTCTAGGTGGTCACAAAGCACTGAGCTGATCTCCCTGTGCTATGCAGCTGCTTCCCACTAGCTATCTATTTTACATTTGGTAGTACATATTAGTCCATGCCACTCTCTCACTTTGTCCCAGCTTACCTTTCTCCCTCCCCATGACCTGAAATCCATTCTCTACATCTGTGTCATTATTCATGTCCTGCCCCTAAGTTCTTCAGAACCTTTATCTTTCTTTCTTTTTTTATATTCCATATATATGTGTTAGCACAAGGTATTTGTTTTTCTCTTTCTGACTTACTTCACTCTATATGACAGACTCTAGGTGCATACACTTCACTACAAATAACTCAATTTCATTTCTTTTTATGACTGAGTAATATCCCATTGTATATATGTGCCACATCTTCTTTATCCATTCATCTGTCGATGGACACTTAGGTTGCTTCCATGTCCTGGCTATTGTAAATAGAGCTGCAATGAACATTGTGGTACATGACTCTTTTTGAATTATGGCTTTCTCAGGGTATATGCCCAGTAGTGAGATTGCTGTGTTGTATGGTAGCTGTACTTTTAGTTTTTTAAGGAACCTCCATACTGTTCTCCATAGTGGCTGTATCAATTTACATTCCCACCAACAGTGCAAGAGGGTTCACTTTTCTCCACACCCTCTCCAGTATTTTTTTTTTTTTTTTTTTTTTTGTGGTACGCGGGCCTCTCACTGTTGTGGCCTCTCCCGTTGGCAGAGCACAGGCTCCGGACGCGCAGGCTCAGCGGCCATGGCTCACGGGTCCAGCTGCTCCGCGGCATGTGGGATCTTCCCAGACTGGGGCACGAAACAGTGTCCCCTGCATCGGCAGGCGGTCTCTCAACCACTGCGCCACGAAGGAAGCCCTAGACTTTTTGATGATGGCCATTCTGACTGGTTTGAGGTGACACCTCCTTGTAGTTTTGATTTGCATTTCTCTAATGATTAGTGATGTTGAGCATTCTTCCATGTGTTTATTGACTATTTGTATATCTTCTTTGGAGAAATGTCTATTTAGGTCTTCTGCCCATTTTTGGATTGGGTTGTTTGTTATTTTGATATTGAGCTGCATGAGCTGCTTGTAAATTTTGGAGATTAGTCCTTTGTCAGTTGCTTCATTTGCAAATATTTTCTCCCATTCTGAGGGTTGTCTTTTCGCCTGTTTTTAAGGTTTCCTTTGCTGTGCAAAAGCTTTGAAGTTTCATTAGGTCCCATTTGTTTATTTTTCTTTTTTTTCCATTTCTCTAGGAGGTGGGTAAAAAAGGATCTGCCGTGATTTATGTCATAGAGTGTACTTCCTATGTTTTCCTCTAAGAGTTTTATACTCTCTGGCCATACATTTAGGTCTGTAATCCATTTTGAGTTTATTTTTGTGTATGGTATAAAAGAGTGTTCTAATTTCATTCTTTTACATGTAGCTGTCCATTTTTCCCAGCACCACTTATTGAAGAGGCTGTCTTTTCTCCATTCTATATTCTTGCCTCCTTTATCAAAAATAAGGTGACCACATGTGCATGGGTTTATCTCTGGGCTTTCTATCCTGTTCCATTGATTTATATTTCTATTTTTGTGCCAGTACCATACTGTCTTGATTACTGGACGTTTGTAGCATAGTCTAAAGTCAGGGAGCCTGATTCCTCCAGCTCTGTTTTTCTTTCTCAAGATTGCTTTAGCTATTCGGGGTCTTTTGTGTTTCCATAAAAATTGTGAAATTTTTTGTTCTAGGTCTGTGAAACATGCCATTGGTAGTTTAATAGGGATTGCACTGAATCTGTAGATTGCTTTGGGTAGTATAGTCATTTTCACAATGTTGAGTCTTCCAATCCAAGAACGTGGTATATCTCTCCATCTGTTTGTATCATCTTTAATTTCTTTCATCAGTGTCTTATGGTTTTCTGCATACAGGTCTTTTGTCTCCTTAGGTAGGTTTATTCCTAGGTATTTTATTCTTTTTGTTGCAATGGTAAATGGGAGTGTTTCCTTAATTTCCCTTACAGATTTTTCATCATTGGTGTATACGAATGCAAGAGAATTCTGTGCATTAATTTTGTATCCTGCTACTTTACCAAATTCATTGATTAGCTTTAGTAGTTTTCTGGTAGCATCTTTAGGATTCTCTATGTATAGTATCATGTCATCTGCAAACAGTGACAGTTTTACTTCTTCTTTTCCAATTTGGATTCCTTTTTTTTCTTTTTCTTCTCTGATTGCTGTGGCTAAAACTTTCAAAACTACGTTGAATAATAGTGGTGAGAGTGGGCATCCTTGTCTTGTTCCTGATCTTAGTGGAAATGGTTTCAGTTTTTCACCATTGAGAATGATGTTGGCTGTGGGTTTGTCATATATGGCCTTTATTATGTTGAGGTAAGTTCCCTCTATGCCTACTTTCTGGAAGGTGTTTATCATAAATAGGTGTGAAATTTTGTCAAAAGCTTTTTCTGCATCTATTGAGATGATCATATAGTTTTTATCCTTCAGTTTGTTAATATGGTGTATCACATTGATTGATTTGCATATACTGAAGAATCCTTGCATCAACTTGATCATGGTGTATGATCCTTTTAATGAGCTGTTGGATTCTGTTTGCTAGTGTTTTGTTGAGTATTTTTACATCTATGTTCATCAGTGATATTGGCCTGTAGTTTTCTTTCTTTGTGACATCTTTGTCTGGTTTTGGTATCAGGGTGATGGTGGCCTTGTAGGATGAGTTTGGGAGTGATCCTCCCTCTGCTATATTTTGGAAGAGTTTGAGAAGGATAGGTGTTAGCTCTTCTCTAAATGTTTGATAGAATTCACCTGTGGAGCCATCTTGTCCTGGGCTTTTGTTTTTTGGAAGATTTTTAATCACAGTCTCAATTTTAGTGCTGTGATTTGTCTTTTTATATTTTCTGTTTCTTCCTGGTTCAGCCTTGGAAGGTGGTGTGCTTCTAAGAATTTGTCCATTTCTTTCAGGTTGTCCATTTTATTGGCATATAGTTGCTTGTAGTAATCCCTCATGATCCTCTGTATTTCTGCAGTGTTAGTTGTTACTTCTTTTTCATTTCTAATTCTATTGACTTGAGTCTTCACCCTTTTATTCTTGATGAGTCTGGCTAATGGTTTATCAATTTTGTTTCTCTTCTCAAAGAACCAGCTTATAGCTTTATTGATCTTTGCTATTGTTTCCTTCATTTCTTCTTCATTTATTTCTGATCTGATATCTTTATGGTTTCTTTCCTTCTGCTAATTGTGGGGTTTTTTTGTTTCTCTAATTGCTTTAGGTGTAAGGTTAGGTTGTTTATTTAAGATGTTTCTTGTTTCTTGAGGTAGGCTTGTATTGCTATAAACTTCCCTCTTAGAACTGCTTTTGCTGCATCCCATAGGTTTTGGGTCGTCGTGTGTTCATTGTCAATTGTTACTACATATTTTTTTGATTTCCTCTTTGATTTCTTCAGTGATCTCTTGGTTATTTAGTAGTGTATTGTTTAGCCTCCATGTGTTTGTATTTATTACAGTTTTTTTCCTGTAATTGATATCTAGTCTCATAGCATTGTGGTTGGAAAAAATACTTGGTATGATTTCATATTTCTTAAATTTACCAAGGCTTGATTTGTGACCCAAGGTATGATCTATTCTGGAGAATGTTCTATGAGCACTTGAGAAGAAAGTGTATTCTGTTGTTTTTGGATGGAATGTCCTATAAATATCAATTGAGTCCACTTTGTTTAATGTGTCATTTAAAGCTTGTGTTTCCTTATTTTTTTCATTTCAGATGATCTGTCCATTGGTGAAAGTGGAGTGTTAAAGTCCCTTACTATGATTGTTGTACTGTCTATTTCCTCTTTTATAACTGTTAGCAGTTGCCTAATGTACTGAGGTGCTCCTATGTTGGGTGAATATATATTTATAATTGTTATATCTTCTTATTGGATTGATCCGTTGATCCTTATGTAGTGTCCCTCCTTGTCTCTTGTAACATTTTTTATTTAAAGTCTATTTTATCTGATATAAGTATTGCTATTCCAGATTTCTATTAATTTCCATTTGTATGGAATATCTTTTTCCATCTCCTCACTTTCAGTCTCCATGTGTCCCTACGTCTGAAGTGGGTCTCTTGTAGACAGCATGTAGATTGTTCTTGTTTTTGTATCCATTCAGCCAGTCTACGTCTTTTGGTTGGAGCATTTAATCCATTCACATTTAAGGTAATTATCGATATGTATGTTCCTATTACCATTTTCTTAATTGTTTTGGGTTTGTTATTGAAGGTCTTTTCCTTCTCTTGTGTTTCCTGCCTAGAGAAGTTCCTTTAGCATTTGTTGTAAAGCTGGTTTGGTGGTGCTGACTTCTCTTAGCTTATGTTCGTCTGTAAAGTTTTTAATTTCTCCTTTGAATCTGAATGATTACTCTTGCTGGGTAGAGTAATCTTGGTTGTAGGTTTTTCCATTTCATTACTTTAAATATGTCCTGACACTCCTTTCTGGCTTGTAGAGTTTCTGCTGAAAGATCAGCTGTTAACCTTATGGGGATTCCCTTGTGTGTTATTTTTCCCTTGTTGCTTTTAATTTTTTTTTTTGTATTTAATTTTTGATAGTTTGATTAATATGTTTCTTGGCTTGTTTCTCCTTGGATTTATCCTGTATTGGACTCTCTGTGCTTCCTGGACTTGGTTAACAATTTCCTTTCCCATACTAGGGAAGTTTTCAACTATAATCTCTTCAAATATTTTCTCAGTCCCTTTCTTTTTCTCTTATTCTTCTGGGACCCCTGTAATTTGAATGTTGGTGTGTTTAATATTGTCCCAGAGGTCTCTGAGACTGTCCTCAATTCTTTTCATTCTTTTTTCTTTATTCTGCTCTGCAGTAGTTATTTCCACTATATTATCTTCCAGGTCAGTTCTCCATTCTTCTGCCTCAGTTATTCTGCTATTGATCCCTTCTAGATAATTTTTCAGTTCATTAATTGTGTTGTTCATCATTGTTTGTTTGCTCTTTAGTTCTTCTAGTTCCTTGTTGAACATTTCTTATATTTTCTCCATTCTATTTCCAATATTTTGGATCATCTTTACTATCATTACTCTGAATTTTTCATCAGGTAGACTGCCTATTTCCTCTTCATTTGTTTTGTCTGGTAGGTTTTTACCTTGCTCCTTCATCTGCTGTGTGTTTCTCTGTCTTCTCATTTTGCTTAGCTTACTGTGTTTGGGGTCTCCTTTTTGCAGGCTGCAGGTTTGTAGTTCCCATTGCTTTTGATGTCTGCCCCCAGTGGCTAAGTTTGGTTCAGTGGGTTGTGTAGGCTTCCTGGTGCAGGGGACTTGTGCCTGTGTTCTGGAGGATGAGGCTGGATCTTGTCTTTCTGGTGGGCAGGACAGCATCCAGTGGTGTGTTTTGCGCTGTCTGTGGCCTTATTATTATTTTAGGCAGCCTCTCTGCTAGTGAGTCAGGCTGTGTTCTTGTCTTGCTAGTTGTTTGGCATGGGGTGTCCAGCACTGTAGCTTGCTGGCTGTTGAGTAGAGCTGGGTCTTAGTGTTGAGATGGAAATCTCTGGGAGAGCTTTAGCCATTTGATATTACATGGAGCTGGGAGAACTCTGGTGGACCAATGTCCTGAACTTGGCTCTGCCACCTCAGAGCCACAGGCCTGACACCCGACCCAAGCAACAAGACCCTGTCGGCCACACAGCTCAGAAGAAAAGGGAGAAAAAGAGAAATAAATAAATAAAATTAAATAAAGTTATTAAAATAAACAATAATTATTAAAAATAAAAAAAAATAAAAAAGAAAGAAGAGAGCAACCAAAGTGAAAAAAAATCCAGCAATGATAACAAGCATTAAAAACCATACTAAAAAAAAAGGAACACCACCCCACCCCCAAACAAATGGACAGAGAGAACCCTAGTACAAATGGTTAAAGCAAAGCTATACAGACAAAATCAGACAAAGAAGCATACACATACACACTCACAAAAAGAGAAAAAGGAAAAATATATATATATATCGTTACTCCCAAAGTCCACTGACTCAATTTTGGGATGATTCGTCGACTATTCAGGTATTCCACCGTTGCAGGGTACATCAAGTTGATTGTGGAGATTTAATCCGCTGCTCCTGAGGCTGCTGGGAGAGATTTCCCTTTCTCTTCTTTGTTCGCACAGCTCCTGGGGTTCAGCTTTGGATTTGGACCCGCCTCTGCGTGTAGGTCGCCTGAGGGCGTCTGTTCTTCGCTCGGACAGGACGGGGTTAAAGGCGCGGCTGACTGGGGGCTCTGGCTCACTCAGGCCGCGGGGAGGGAGGCGTACGCATGCGGGGCGAGCCCGCGGCGGCAGAGGCCGGCGTGAAGTTACTCCAGCCTGAGGCGCGCCGTGTGTTCTCCCGGGGAAGTTGTCCCTGGATCGCGGGACCCTGGCAGTGGCGGGCTGCACAGCTCCCGGGAGGGGAGGTGTGGATAGTGACCTGTGCTTGCACACAGGCTTCTTGGCGGCGGCAGCAGCAGCCTTAGCGTCTCGTGCCCGTCTCTGGGGTACGCGCTGGTACGCGCCCGTCTCTGGAGCGCCTTTAAGCAGCGCTGTTAATCCCAACAAAGAGGCAAGAAAAAGTCTCCTGCCTCTTCGGCAGCTCCAGACTTTTTCCTGGACTCCCTCCCGGCTAGCTGTGGAGCACTAGCCCCCTTCAGGCTGTGTTCACGCCGCCAACCCCAGTCCTCTCCCTGGGATCCGACCTCTGAAGCCCGAGCCTCAGCTCCCAGCCCCGCCCGCCCCGGCGGGTGAGCAGACAAGCCTCTCAGCATGGTGAGTGCTGGTCAGCACCGATCCTCTGTGTGGGAATCTCTCCGCTTTGCCCTCCGCACCCCTGTTGTTGCGCTCTCCTCTGCGGCTCCGAAGCTTCCCCTCTACCACCCCCCGTCTCCGCCAGTGAAGGGGCTTCCTAGTGTGTGGAGACCTTTCCTCCTTAACAGCTCCCTCCCACTGGTGCAGGTCCCATCCCTATTCTTTTGTCTCTGTTTATTCTTTTTTCTTTTGCCCTACCCACGTACGTGGGGAGTTTCTTGCCTTTTGGGAGGTCTGAGGTCTTCTGCCAGCGTTCAGTAGGTGTTCTGTAGGAGTTGTTCCTCATGTAGATGTACTTCGGATGTATTTGTGGGGAGGAAGGTGATTTCCACGTCTCACTCCTCTGCCATCTTGAAGGTCTCCCAACCAATCATCTTTTAACACAAGATCAGGGAAAGCTTCAGCTTGTCATTGATCATATGGACATATAAAATAAGTTATATAACACTACTTTTTTAAATATAATTTTTGGCAGATGATTGAGAAGGTATATGAATAGAATTTATTACTTTCTTTCCCTTTTTTCCAGTTCCCATCTTACCTTGTGTATGGTGAGTAACCGGGTTTATTTGAAGAATGTGACAAAGAAGAATCTAAGAAAATAATTTTATGATTTTTCTGGATTATTCAGTTTCTTATAGATTTTCACATGTTTTTTAAAAAAAATATAAAATATTTCAAGCTTTGTAAATTTTCATTTAACCCAAGACTTTGTCAGTTTTTCTCCTTCATATCCCGTTAGGAAACCCCATCAGGATGAATTGTGAAAGATTTTGAAATGGGCGCCATTACTGGGTGTCCTTTCAATGGACTCTCTGACGTTGCCTGGCTCTCCCTTCAGGTTTTCTGATTCTCTTGGGGCCTGTGCTTTGAACTGTCCTTGATTTAGCTATTTTGTAACTCAGAACATTATAGAAAACCGACTGATAGTAAAATGCAAATAATTCTTGTTCGTAGACATGTAAATAAATTTTGTCATAGAAACACAACTGATTCCCTCTCTGTAGTAAAGATGATTCTAGCATTATAATTTAGTGCCTATAGGATCTATTTTTTTGCACCTATTAGCAAATTTACTTCAGGATTCCTGATTGCCTTACATATGTCTGTTCTGATTCTTTTTTGAACAGGTTGCAATATCTTACTGGTTCCCTTGAGGCAGGAGATAGTTGGGCCTTAGGCTGAGCTGTTGCGCTTTGTCCCCTGTGGACACATACTCCAAAACAGCAGGAGCAGAGAGAAGCTGCACCCTGCCCAGATAAAAGATAGAGACCACATGTTTCTCATTTTCAAGGTCAAGGATATCTTCCTTGCTATACATGTACAGAGAGGCTCCTTGGAGGTCAAAAAGGGAGTGATGTCAACCTATTCATAGGCCTCTTCGCTAGAATCCTTCTTGGCTAAGAGATGCATGCACACACACACCCTGAGATAAACCAAATATGAACTCAGAACCAGGCAAAGCAAGATGATTGGTCAAAGGAAACCTGGAAGAAATGCCCCATATAAGTGATTCAAACTACCACGAGGGCACAGCTCTCTCTCTGAGCCCACCCGTTTATCTATCCACACGTACTCTTTTTCCTCCCAATAAACACTTTACTTATTTTACTACTTTCCGTCTCTTTGTAGGAATTTATTTCTACAAAACTGACAGGCGGGGGCCCTGTCACTGGTCACTGGTCTAGTGGCTAGGATTTAGCTCTCTCACTGCCATGGCCTGACTTGAATCTCTGGCCAGGGATCTGAAATCCTGCTTCATGCCACTTCATGCAGAGGCCACCGAGATTACCCTCATTAATTAATAAGTTAAATAAAATCTTTAACATATGTTCACTTAGTATTTTACCATTTTGAAAATCATCCTTTAACAACCTTCTTATTATCAATAGTGATTATGTACTTAGTTCTCTTGTCACTTTAAGTAAATTTTTAATGTAAGTAACATTTTACCTTTGAACAAGTTCAGTCTTTTCCACTTATAAAATAGTCAACATTTATAAAGTCAAATTGCCTATTTACCTATTAATAAGATAAATGCTTATTAATTTTAAGAAGCTTTATTTAATGTCCTCTCATCTTCTCTCCCTCCCTGCCCCGCCAAAACATTCTAATTGTCTGTTGCTTATCCAATCTAGGAATCATTTCCCTTTTTGACCTTGTCTACAAGGTCACTCAGCTAGCAGATTAAGGAAATGTTGTAAAACAGTTTATCTGTATAGCTGGAGTTAACTATTATGTTTATTCTTTTCTTATAGTTTCTGTATAAATTAGAGAAATTCAAACTGGGTGAGAGTACAATTAGTGCTGGCCCTGCCTTAATTAATATTTTATCAATGACTGTTATGCCCATTGCTGGGATGATTTAAATTAATTCTTATTGAACACATGCTGTTTTTTAGGCACTTTTACTGTACCATCTAATTTATGAAATATTATATTTATCTTGTGTTCAAGGGCCAAATTAAGATCTGTAACTGAAAATTACAGGGAAAATAATTTCACTGAATATAAAAGAGCAACTTTTTAGTAATTAGAGCTCTCTGAAAACAGAACAATATATTTCATGAGGCAGAAGATAGCAGAGTGGCTAAGAGCATAAAGTTTGATGTTAGGCAGACCTGTGTTTGTGTGTTCCAGGTCCATCATACACTAATTTCATGACCTTAGGAAAGCTTCTTTTTAGTTCCCTAATATGTAAAATTAAAAAATAATAGTAGCTACTTCATAGTGGGTCTTTTTTTCCCCTTTCTTTCCAAGCAGTTAACAATGTCCTCACACCTTTCCTCCTATAGAGTATGCCTTTACCAAGTCTCTGTCCATTCTGTTGAAGTGGATATTCTGGTAGAACGGAAGGCAATTTGGTACTAGGATTGAGAGTCAACTTACTAAGATTTTTTATTAATACTTCAGAGATAGGTCGAGAGGCAGCTGGAACTTCCTGGGAATTTTCATCAATGAACATTGGAGGAGACTCCAGGGTCCAGTTTGGGTTAAGCTTTGATGAGTCCACTGGGAGTCTAGTCACAGCTTGAAGCTCCTCCTAGATCTTTGGGTTCCAAAGATCTTTGAGTAGGAGAAATCTTTACAGACTTCTAATAGCCTCCTTCACATCCTCAGGAATCTAGGAGTTCTCAGTTTATTTAAGATTCTAGTTAATTTTAGTTATTTATGCTCAATGATAATCTCTGTGCTTCATATCTGGTTTACTTTGAATTTTTAATCTAATCTTAGTCTTGTACAGTAAAATACAAATAGTAACTCTTGTTTATTTGGGATTGATTATTCAAGTCATTATTTCCCTTTCTTTTTAATTTTGCTCAATTTCAAAAATTATCTCCCTCACAGAAATCAAATAGGTCACTAAAAAGAGATAAACTTAGACCACACAGTTTAATTTTATATTACATGATGGAAAGTATTAGAATATTTTAAATATAATTTTCAATTAACTATGTGTTTAATCAGTAATTCATTACTTTGTCCTGTGTTAGCATAGCAGTGTTTAGGATACGCTTATATAGTTGAAAGAAATAGTAAAGTTTAATTAAGTAAGAAGTTATTTTGAAAGAACTGAGTTGTTGAATTGAATTCAGCCTTTTCTTCTTCTAAATTGTTTTCTAACTTTGGTGGAAGAGTAGATTATTGAGATTCTGAAATGCTTATATTGGTTTTTCTATTAAAAAACCCTAGTTTTCACCACTAATTATTAATTTACAAGTTAAAATTAACCCTAAGGATAAAAGAATAAACTCAACCTTGATTGCTAAGACTTTTTTTTTAGGGTTCTGATATTAATCTCCTTTCTGGTCTTGGACAGCTCACTGAATATCTGTGCAAAAAGATGCTTTTTGGGGGTATTTTCCCATCCTTTTTTTCCTGGGAATTGCTCTTGACATTCATGGGGTGGATCTCTGACAATCATGTTTCCTCTACAAGGGCCTGACCAACTGGTATAGCTGATTTCAAGACAGGCAAGCTCTGAGTTGTAAACAACACAAAATGATTCTGGAATATTTAAAAAGAAGAAATAATTATTTCAAGAATTTAAGAATGCTCACAGAATCCCTGAGAAGACCTGAAGAGCTGGGCTTGGGAAAAAATGAGCAACAACTAAAGAAGACCATAACATAGGAAGGACAAAGTCATGCTGCAGAAAGAACCTGGGTAGAATATGACTGCTGTCATTGCCCTGTAGTCATCACTATATCACCAGATACTGGAAGCTGCTACTGTCACTACGGCCACAGAGAACTAGATTCTAAGGTTATTGGTGCCACAGTTATTGAAAAAAAATTCCAAATTGTTTGTATCACTTGCTCCAGATTCAAAGTTCCAGACAAGAGGATCTGCCTTTGACCGAGTGAGTTCAATTCAAGGGAAAGTTGTAGAAAACTCCATTTCTGACCCAAGAAAGATACAAGTCACATTATCCAACTCAGTTTTACTGTGGTTATTTATCACTTGGCATAGGAATCAGAAGGGAGAACGATGTGATGAATTGGTACCATAAAGTCCAAAATAATTGAGGCAGTCAGTCGTCCTGGGCTGGTCTCTTGAATGATAGAGATGTAAACTAGGGGGCTGTGGAATAAATATCTTCTACCTATCATGTGGCTGGGAAGCACAGAAAATACATCTGTAGAAGCAGAGAACAAAGCAATTTATTGAGAGATGCAGAGTCAGGACAGAGAGAGAGTTCTGCTGGCTTCTGTTTTCAGCTGCATTATACTAACCTTGGTTTCTATGAAATTGCATTCAATCTTATACTGTCTTTCATTTTTGCTTAGGCTAGCTCAGGTTGCTTTTATAATTTACCAAGGGTCCTAACCAATATACTCTCTGAGTTTCATTATTCTTATCCATAAATGGCAATTTTAATACTTGTCCTATGTATCTCACTAGGAGAATAGCATGAAATAATAGAGACGGAAAGAATCATAAACTCTTAAAGAGTCCATTTGATACAATCCCCAATAAGTGGTTATCCAGTCTTTTTCCTTGACAGGAAATCACTATTTCTGGAGGTACTCTTTTCAGAGTTCTCTGGTTGCTAGAAAATGGGTATACATATAAAATCAAAATTTTCTTCCCTGTAACTCCATCTCATTTATCCTAATTCTATCCTCTTGGGTCTTAAAGAATAAACGCAGTTTCTCTTGTTCAGGACAGCCCTTGAAGTTTATGAAGATAGCTATCAAATTCTCACCTAAGCCTTTTCTTCTAAAGGCTGAATATTCTCATGTTCTTTAAGAATATGTCATGATTTCCCTGCATCAGAGTGCCTACAATGACCAAGTAAGTTTGGATATATGAGTTAGAGAGAGAAAAAATTTTTTTTTTTTTTTTTTTTTTTGCGGTACGCGGGCCTCTCACTGTTGTGGTCTCTCCCGTTGCTGAGCCCAGGCGCCAGACGCGCAGGCTCAGCGGCCATGGCTCACGGGCCCAGCTGCGGCATGTGGGATCTTCCCGGACCGGGGCACGAACCCGTGTCCCCTGTATCGGCAGGCGGACTCCCAACCACTGCGCCACCAGGGAAGCCCCGAGAGAAAAAATTTTGATTAAGGTCTGCATCATTGAAAAAAAAAAAAAAGACTTTGTTAATAAGGCAATTAGTCTGTGTATTCACATTTTTACAGTGATTTCAAATTCCCAACAGATACTTTCATGATTAAGGAAATAAATAGGAATTCCAGGAATCATAAGTTAATATGTATTTTTTAATGTACTTATGTGTTTTTAGATAATGATGGGTGACCATAATAATGAGTGCATCATTTTTTGATAATAGGGTTATTCTAAAAGTTTTAGAGGTTTTCTGTAAAAATAAAGAGAACAAGTGCATATTACAAGAGTATATATTTGAATAACATATAAAAATGATCTCTACCTGATAATAGAAAAATTGAGATGAGAAAATTAACACCAATAATAAACACCAAATGAAGCTGACTAAAAATTGAAATTTATTTAAAAGTTATCATTCTTAAAATAAAAAAATTAAAATACAGAAAACATAAATTGCCCTGATAATCTTGATCTTTGTTTTGTAACAAATATTCTAGATGTAGAAAATTTTATTTTGCTTTGACACTTGTTGAATTGTTAAGAGTGTCTAAAAGCATCTTGAAGTTGAGTATTATTGCACATATAACGTCATATTAGCACCCTTATTTATTTTTATTTTGTCTGCTTGCCTTGCTTTTGGAAATTGATATTGCTTTAGATAATTGAGATATTAGACCAGTTTCAAATTTCATGCTGGAATATTTCATAACAATTCATATTTTTGCATTTCTTCTATTAAAGTATTTACAAAGATGACTTCTGGTTCTGGTGAAACTGAAATAGCCTCATTCCACCCCGGTCCTCCTTCTTAGAATGAAAAAGCCTGGGCATAACTCAACAAACAAGCATAGGAAGTCTCTGAAGTCTCAAAAGAAGGTGGACAATTTAGACACCTTGGGACCTGAGGACTGAGATGGCAGTGGGTTCCCTGAGTTTCCTTGCTGCCTCCCTTAGATCCCAGACAAGGCCTTGAAGAAGCTTCCAACCTGGAAGCAGCAACAGACATATACCAAAAAAGCTCCAAGAAAAGCCTGTTTAGCCAAAATTTTCCATAATACCGCCCTACTCCAGTCAAACAAAAATAGAAAAACCACACCCCTCTCTCTCTGGAGGTTTCATGGAGGCCAAGCAGAAAGCTGATTTTCCACCGCACGCACTGGAAGCAGGCAGCGGCACTCTGCTTCTCCCACAGGGTGGTGTTGACTGGTTGAGGGGACAGCTGTTCTCAGTCTGGCAGAAGCAGGTCTTCCTCAATTCCCTGCCAGGATAGTGTCAGCAGGGTCCAGCAATGAGCTGAGCTTACATCCACTCTTGGCAGCAACCAGACTTAATGAGGCAGTAGGATGCGGGTTTGTCACAACTATGTCTCAATTCACATGCCACCCCCAGTGCCAGCATCAACAAGACTGAACAAGAAGGCGTGACTCAAGTCTAGTCACATTCCACTTTCTCTTCCAGCCCCCCATTCCCCCATGGAAGCTGTGCCTTAGCCCAATGGGTTCTGAGCCTCCACTCCCAGAGGCAGGGCTAGCTGGCCCTCTGTTTACAGCCCTCTCCTCCCCTGGTGTCAGTGAGGCTCAAGGAGGAATTGAGAGCTGAGATTCCACTCAATTCTGCATCAACCCAATGCTGTCAATAGGGTGTCTGCTTCTCAGCTCCCTGGTGGCACCCCCATTAAGAGGTATCTAGATGGCGTGAGTGCCTTACTTCTACGATGAAGGTGTCAGACTCAACCATGACAGGCAGTGTGAATGAGGTCTCCACTTTTGCCTGGGTGATGTTGGTGGAGTCCAGTGGGGGACTAAACATACAAAATCCCCTGGCTTCCTGCTATATGTCAACAGGGGGGACTGTCTGTTTAAAAAAGAAGATTAAGTGGGATTCAGAGTCCTATAATAGCCACAATATCCAAGATATAATTGAACATTACCCATCATACCAAAAACTAGGAAAATCACCACTTGAATGAGAAAAGAAAATCAACAGATGTCAAACCCAAGATGAATTAGATGTTGGAGTGATCTGACACAGATTTTAAAGCAGCCATTATAAAAATGCTTCAATTAACAACTATAAATTATCTTGATACAAATGAAAAAAATATCAGCAAAGAAATAAATGTTATATAAGAAAAGAACCAAATGAAAATTATAGAACTAAAAAAGTAAAAACAAAATAAAAAACTTGTTAGATGGTTCAACTATAGAGTGGAGATAACTATGGATTGAATTGGTGAACTTGAGGACAGATCAATAGAATTTACCCAACCTGAACAACAGAGAGAAAATCAACTGGGACAAAAAAATGGACAGAGTCTCAGGAACCTATGGGCAATAACAAAAGAGCTAACATTTGTGTCAGTGGAGGTCCAGAAGGAGAGGAGAAAGAATGTGAGATTTAGAGAATATTTGAAGAAATAATAGCTAATAACTTCCAAAATTTGGCAAAAGGCATAACCCTATTAATTTAAGAGGTTGAACAAACCCTAAGTAGGAAAAAAAGAAAAAGAAAAAGAAAAGAAAAGAAATCCATGCCAAACTATCCCAATGCTTCTGAAAACTAAAGACAAATAAAAAATGTCTGGAGAGCAGCCAGAAACAACACACTATTTATAGAAGAACAACAATTTGAATGAGAGCAGATTTCTCATCTGGCAACAATGGAGGCCAGAAGGAAGTGGCACCACATTTTTCAAATACTGAGAGATAAGAATTGTCAATTCTATATCTCGTGAAAATAATCCTTTAGGAATGTGGGGGAAATAAAGATATGCTCAGATGAAGGAAAACAGAATTTGTCAATTATGCATTTTAATCATGTGCAGTTTTAGCCATTGCTTCATCATTTTGTACTGATTATTCCTACTAAATCTACAGTTAAGTGCTTTTTTTTTTTTTTTGCGGTACGCAGGCTTCTCACTGCTGTGGCCTCTCCCGCTGCGGAGCACAGGCTCCGGACGCGCAGGCTCAGTGGCCATGGCTCACGGGCCCAGCCGCTCCCCGGCATGTGGGATCTTCTCGGACCGGGGCACGAACCCGTGTCCCCTGCATCGGCAGGCGGACTCTCAACCACTGCACCACCAGGGAAGCCCCAACTATTCAGTGTTTTTAGCTTTCAGAGTTACCAACAAGATATGCATCTTGTTTATTTTCCCTTTTAACAAATTTTTACTGTGTGCAGTTTTATTTTGAATTTTTCCCCCCATAAGTAGTTATTATGGATTTGTGGTTTGTAATTATTATATGGCTAATTCATAAGAAAATTTAAGCAGTTCCTTCAGATATGTCAGAATTGTCAATCAAAAGCAAATTAAAAAACAGCAAAATGTGAGGCAGGCCAGGGTCCTCCAGGTAACTCTTTCCTTCCTTCGTGGATCTAAGTACTTGGTTGTTGGTGATTTCTTTTGCAGTGAAGAAGCTTTTTAGTTTATTGTAGTCCTATTTGTCTGTTTTTGATTTTGTTTCTTGTACCTTAGGAGTGATTTCCAAAATATCATTACCAAGGCCTATGTCAAAGAGCATTTGTCCTATGTTTTCTTCTACGAGTTTCACGGTTTCAGGTCTTAACATTTAAGTCTTTAATCTGTTTCAAGTTAATTTTTGTGAATGGTGTAAGACAGTGGTCAAATTTTATTCTTTTACATGTGACTCTCCAATTTTCCCAGCATCATTTATTGAAGAGACTGTCTTTTCTCCATTGAGTACTCTTGGCCCCTTTGTCAAATACTAGTTGATCTTGTGTGCTTGGGTTTATTTCTGGGCTCTTGATTCTGTTCCCTGGGTCTATTTGTCTGTTCCATATTGTTTTAATGACTATAATATAGCTTGGAATCAGGAAGTGTGATGTCTCCTGCTTTGGTGTTCTTTCTCAGGATTTCAAAATTTATAGTGTATAGGAACACTACTGATTTTTGCATGTTAATTTTGTGCCCTGCAGCTTTACTGAATTCGTTGACTAGTTTTAACGGTTTTTTGATTGAATCTTTAGGATTTTCCATATATAAAATCATGTCATCTGCAAATAGAGAAAATTTTACTTCTTCCTTTCCAATTCTGATGCCTATTGTTTCTTTTTCTTCCTGACTTCCCTAGCTAGGACTTCCAGTACTATGCTGAGAGTGGGCAATCTTGTCATTCCTGATCTTAGAGGAAAAGCTTCCAACCTTTCACCATTGAGTATGATGTTAGCTGTGGGCTTGTCTAATATGGCCTTTATTATGTTGAACTATATTCCTTCTATGCTTAATCTGTTAAGATTATTTTTTATCATGAATAGATGTTGAAGTCTGTCAAATGCTTTTTCTGTTTTTATTGAGATGATCATGATTCTTTTCTTTCATTCTATTAATATGATGTATCATACTGATTGATTTGCATATGTTGAACCATCCCAGGGATGAATCCTACTGGTTCAAATATCTTAAAGCAAATCCCAGATAGTATGTCATTTAACTTCAACACACTTCAGAATGTTTCCCCAAAGAAAATGGACATTTTCCAACATAAACACAATGCCATTATTACACCCAATAAAATATCAATATTTCTTTGGCATTGTCTAATACCAGTCCATACTCAAATGTCTATGCATGTCTTAAAGTTTTTTAACTGTTGTGATGTTTGAATCACAACAGTTGAAACTAAACAAGGTCACACCTTTCATTTTGCTGCTATATCTCTTTAATCCAGAGCTCTTCCTCACCTCTTCTCTCTCCTTTTTGCCCTGTTATTAACTTGCTGCAGAAACAGTGTCAGTTGTTTTATAGAGTGTGTCACATTCTAGACTTTATCTGTTACCTTCTTTGTGGTGTCATTTAACTTGTTCCTCTAATCCTCATGTTTCCTGTAAGCCTTTAAGTGGGAAGTCAGTTCTAAGGTTGATGAGACTGTTTTGTTTTTGGTTAGCTTTGTTTTGTTTAGGGAAGAACACTTCATAGGTGTGCTGAGTACTTCAGATGGCATTAGATCAGGCAGCACACAATGGAGTCCCTTTTGTAGTGATACTTAAGAGTATTAGGCTGAGGTAGTGACACCCTGATCTCCATTGTAAAGTACCTTATTGACCTTCCATTTAATGGTTTAATCCATTGATGATTGTTGCCTGAATCATTTATTTCACAAAGGATTGCTAAATGGCAATTTTCCAATTCTGGTATTTCTTTCTATATTATAAAAATCAACTTACCCTCAACAACGATTTGGCTTTCTGAAATACAATTAAATCAGGAAAGGTAGTGTAAGTTCTAATTCTTTTCTTTCAATTGACAATTTTATTTTAATTTTTAAATTAATTTATTTTTTATTTGTTTATTTTTGTCTGCCTTGGGTCTTTGTTGCTGCATGCAGGCTTTCTCTAGTTGAGGCGAGCAGGGGCTACTCTTCGTTGCGGTGCGTGGGCTTCTCATTGCAGTGGCTTCTCTTGTGGAGCACAAGCTCTAGGTGCACGGGCTTCAGTAGTTGTGGCACACGGGCTCAGTAGTTGTGGCTCACAGGCTCTGGAGTGCAGGCTCAGTAGTTGTGGCACACGGGCTTAGCTGCTCCGCGGCATGTGGGATCTTCCCGGACCAGGGCTCGAACCTGTGTCCCCTGCATTGGCAGGTGGATTCTTAACCACTGTGTCACCAGGGAAGCCCCACAATTGACAATTTTAGAATAAGGGGTGTGTGCCCTAGTTACTTGCAGTAGTGTCCAGTGAATTGTTTTGTTTTTGTTGATTTTTGTCTCCCTCCTTTGGAGCATCATTAAGAATTCATGGATTTTTATATATTCAGTATGTTTCAAACAACTGTATTTATTACTTTTTTTGATTGTCCCATCGTTGACCAAAGAGATCCTTTGATTTTGGTTTCTGTTACCATTTTTTTTTTTTTTGCGGTACGCGGGCCTCTCACCATTTTGGCCTCTCCAGTTGCGGAGCATAGGCTCTGGACACGCAGGCTCAGCGGCCACGGCTCACGGGCCTACCCGCTCTGCAGCATGTGGGATCCTTCCGCACCGGGACGCGACCCGTGTCCCCTGCATCGGCAGGCAGACTCCCAACCACTGCACCACCAGGGAAGCCCTCTGTTACCTTTTGACACACTTATTTATTGTGAATGGATTCCTTGTTTCGTGTCACAAGATATCCCACACTTGTCTTATATATATCTTGCCTCAGACCTGAAATCAGACATTCCTCTGAGTGGCCCTGGTTTCTTTTAGTTGGAAATTGTATTAAAAATTAGAACCTAGTATTTATTTAGGTAATAAACAAAACTGTAATTGCCTGTTTTATTTTTATTTTAGGCTGACTTTTAAATTATTTATGTAAAAGGAGATGTACATCATTTATTATATGTATACCTAAAATTGGTTAATAACCATATACCAATGTTTCATTTTTCCAGATGGCACAATTTACATTCAAAATTTCCCAAAAACGTTTGAAATGAGGGATATAAATGAAATCTTAAATGTTTTTACACGTATTCAAAAAGAATATCAATTTAATCAGAGTTGCTATAGTAAAAGCCTTGAAAAAACTTTCAGATATGAGATGGGTTTGACATGAGCTGTCAAATTTGAGTTTTAGCTTGGAATAAGAGAAGGGCTGTAATTTCAGGTGTTAGCAAATTCTGATGTGGGAATGCATGATATTCAAATAAATAAAATGCAAAATGCTATTTGGCAGGAATTCTCAAAGTGAGGTCTGAGGACCTCTGGGGGTTTCTGAGACCCTTTTAGGGGGTTTGCAAGGTCCTCCTTTCTTCAACCATGATTTGAATGAGGGCCAGTTTTCCTCAAAATATCTTAGCTATAACAACATATCACAAAAGATTGAATGCAGAAGCAGAATGTGAGCTTCCAACACTCTCTCTTAAGCCGGAGAGTAAAGAGATTTGCAAAAAATGTGAAAAAGGCCACTTTTCTCACTAATTTTTAAAAAAATGTATTCATTATTCAAAAAAATGTTCTTTATAGTAAACATGAAATGGGTTTATTATTTAAAAATGAGTTAATAAACATACATCTAAATTTTTTGTTTTAATTTTTAATACAGTAAATATCGACATATATAACCCACACAAACAAAAGCTCTTTAAAGTCCTCAATCATTTTTAAGAATGTAAAGAGATCTTGAGACCAAGAATTTTGAAAACCTTTTATTCTATGATATCTTGCACTGTTTGCTTACTAATTGTAAGTATGTATGAATAGGAATAGATTCAAAATATAAATGTATTCATAGAATTTATAAACTTTATTTCAAGTTAACTTTGTTTAAATATCTCCTTGAGCATTAGACATGATCTCTAACCACAGTTCAATTTTATACCTTAGGAATAGATGATTCATTTTCTTCCTGATGACATAAATGCCAAACAGAATGCTGCTCTCATCTAAGGAAACAACTCATTATGTTTCAACTCCACACATAAAGCCAAATATTCAGTTTATAATTTAACTGATGAATTTGAAGAATATGGGATGTTCTGAAGTTTTAGCCAGCTTCTTTTTCTTTAGAAGTCTTTTTTTTTTTTTTTAAAAGAGCAGTTTTAGGTTCACTGCAAAACTGAGGAGAAAGTACAGAGACCCGACACTTGCAGAGCCTCCCCAACTATCAACATCCCAGCATCAAAGTGGTACATTTGTTACAACTGATGAACCCACACAGACACATCATTATCACCCAGAGTCTATAGTTTACATCAAGTTTCACTCTTGGTGTTATCCATTCCATGGGGTTTGACAAATGTATGAGGACATGCATCACCCTGACAGTATCATACAGAATATTTTCACTGCCCTAAATATTCTTTGTGCTCTGCCTATTCTTCCCTTCTTCCAGCATAACCCTTGTCAACCACAGCTCTTTTTACTGTCTCCATTGTTTTGCCTTTTCCAGAGTGTCAGATAGTTGGAGTCATATAGTGTACTGTACCCTTTTCAGATTACCTCAGCTTCCTAAGTACATTTCATGAATCTTAGTGACAAAGTCTGATCAGACTTATCAACTCTTTTTGTATGTTTATTTACATTCCTTTATAATAAAAATCACACATACCTGTCTTTGTTGTTTTTCCACATACATTCCATTCCACACAGTCAGCTCCTGGTGGCCAGGAGCTCCATCTATTTAATTTGGGACCACTTAATTAATTATTAATATTAATTATTAGTGCCAATAGATCCCAGTCCAATTTACAAATTGGTCCCCACTGCTATTCCATGAGGGTGGTCTTCCAAGCTAAGTGTTCTTGGAATTAAGTCCTTAAGCACTAGCAGAGAAGAGCTTACCTTACAGTAATTATTTCCGTGACAAATAAGAAAAACTACAAAAGTGCTACACAACCCCTTCACAGGAGAGCAATTTTATTCTCCTCAGGAGACTAATAGTTCTAGTTATCAGGACCGTTTAAGTCTCTGACTAGGTTTTTAAAACTTTAGAATTAGTTTTGAACCCAAAGTACCAGAATGTCTGGTACTTAGATTTGTATTGAATGATTTGCACAGAATAGTTTGTCAGTATCCAGAAGGACGATAAAGACAGACACAATCAAGGATATAATTGGCGAAGGGTTAAAAAAAAAAAAAAAAGTAGTAGGTTTCACTTTCTTCGAAGGTTTTAATAACCCAGTTAAGAGTTTGTGTCATTTGAATGCAAAAGCTTAGGTATGAAATTCCAGTTTCTCCAAAGTAAAACACTTGTTCTGGGTTATTCCTTCTGGCTTGTTTAGAAGCGGCAACATCGAATAGTTTTCCCGTACCCACATTAGTAGAAAAAACGCCGAAAGGACGAGTCCAGAGGGGAGAGCCCCAATAAGGCAGCTTGCCACTGTAGCTGTGCACTCAAAACAACTGCTGGGGTCTCGGTTTCCTCATCTGTAAAACAAGGGGAGAGGATGAAGTCACAGTCTCACAGATTTTCAACTCTTTGTTGCCCTCTCTCAGCCATTAGTACAGCGCTGAGCTCAGGGCAAACGGTCAATAATAGCCTGCTAGGCAAGGGTTGTTTTTGATCCGTTTCAGATCCAGGCCGGGTTTTGGAACTATCCCGCGCAGGCGTTCGGAAGTACAGCTTTACCGCTGGGGGCGGAGCTTCGCGAAGCTCCCGCGCTCCGGGGGCGGGGGCGGAGCTTGCCGCCGGCGGAGGGCGGAACCCACGCGGGGACTTCTCTTGGGCAGAGCTGCGCAGCGGGTGCGGAGGGCGGGGGTTTGGGGGCAGGTAGGGGGCTGTGAGGTTGGCTGGGGTGGGCAGGTGGGGTGCCGCTGCCGACCCTTGGTGGCCCCCAGGGCTTGGGCTCCTCAGCCCGGAGTTAGCCCTAGAGGGGACGAGTGTTGCTGGGAGGCGGAGGGCTGCTTGGCCGCGAGTCCTGTGGTGACCGCGAGCATGTGTGCGGGCGCGTGTTTATCTGAGGCCCCCGCGGGGCGGCCAACCCCGGACCCCTCCTCCTTCCGCCAACGTGGGTAGGAAACCGGAGCTCAGAGACCGGGACGCCAGGCCTGGAGCCGACGCGCTCCTCCCCGCTGGCCAGGCGCCCCCAGGTCGCGCCCTTTCTTCGTGCCCCCCACCAGAGGGGACAACTCCGGCCCAAGTCCTGGCCGAGAGGGAGCGCTGTGGAGACGCGCTGCCTTCTGTCTGGACACGTTGGGCGAGTGGTGGGAGTTCCAGAGGCTTGAATGTCAGGGTTTTAAAACACGTGTTTGTCTCTGTCATTTTTACTTTTAGGGTTTTGGCCAAATTGGGCGAGGGCACAAAGTAACCACTTACCCCTTCTCACCGAGGAGGAACGGGAGAAAGGGTAAGTAAGGAATGGTTAGGGGTGGAAGGAGCTAGGACTTTATCTTGAAAGAGAGCGAGCCAGAGAGAGAAGGACTAGATCCAGAACTGCCCTTGGATCTTGGGGCCAAATTGTACGTTTTCAGCAGGAACCTAAGGCCCACCTTCAAGGGTCACAGGCTCCAAGTCGAAGAGGTTTTTATTTTCAGGTGTTTTGGAGTCCGTAAGTTGGCTGGGACTTTGACAGCTGGCATAGGTCCCTTTTAGCCACTTGACCTGGCAGAAAACTGTCATTACCCTTCACCTCTCGGTAGTTGTCTGTCTTGTAGTTGTCCTGTAGTTGTCTGCCTCAGGCCCCCATCTCTTAGCTAACTTGGAATAATCTCTGAGACTGTGAAATTAAAGCATCACGGCTGTCCTTGATAATGAACAGGAACCCCTCCAAGGATCTTTACATTTTAAAAGGGGACTCCTGTAAAAATCCTTTAGGACTCCAAAGCATAAAGTTAATAACAGTGTTACAAGTGTTGAAGTTCTTTTGGGATCTTCTCTTAAGCTCATAGAGAAAGGTATTTTGGGAGGGAGAAATGACCAGACTGGGCGTTTTCTTCTTGACTTTACCTTTGATACCTCCTCACCAGCATTCTCTTCACTTCTGAAACGTTGACAAACAGCATATTGAAGTCTTTGAAGGTTTGCTGTGATTTTTCAGTGTGGGCTCTTTTAACGGTTCTTCTCTGGAACTTTTCCATGATCCCTCCCACCCCTAGTATTAGTGAAATGAGACACAACTGCTCTCAGAAGTTTGGAAACACCTTATGCATCCTCTGTGTCCCATATAAAGAAATGTTTTGAATTAGTTAAAACTCAGGTAAGCCACAGGCAAGGATTTTGTAAATCACATTCTTGGATACTTACACAGGAAAACTGGAATTGCCCTCCATGGCATCTTGACATTGGCGGCCTGTGTCCTGAATCTTTATTATTTGTGTGTGCTCAACTGGCAGATGGCCACATAACTTCATTTCTGAAAAAAACAGGAAATAGTTGTTTATTGGTGATAGGTTCATTTATTGATTCAATAGATATTTTTTTTTTTACCAGAGTGCTGAGCACTTTGATGTGAGTAAGGTGGTGAGAATGAGGAGACTGTTGGAGATGACCATTTGGGGGCAGGCCTTTTACCGGTTTTCTGTGGTTTTTCTGAATAGTTAAGTGTTAATGTAGAAGACATTCACTGTACTGCTGATGGTGGTTGCAGTGGTGTGGGAGAACAGCGTTATTTCCTGCCTTACTGATACTTTCAGAAATGAACGTTCAAGGATGACTGACCATGGTGATTTGTGTCCTGTAGTAAAGTTATAGTCATTTTCCAGTGTAATAAATGTATTGAACCAGCATTATAATTAGATGAGGATAATTTTTTGAATTGTTCCAGAAAAATGACCTACGATTAGAAAGCATGGACAATGTTAAGGATGATGCACTTAGGAAAATAAATGCTAAAGTAGGCTGTGCACTTGTGTGGGTTTCTTTACATTTAGCCTCACTTTTTTTTGTTTCTTTTAATTTTAAAATTTATTTTTGTAATTTAATTTTTATTGGAGTATAGTTGATTTAAAATGTGTTAATTTTTGCTGTACATCAAAGTGAATCAGTTATACATATACATATATCCACTTTTTTTTAGATTCTTTTCCCATATAGGTCATTACAGAGTATTAAGAGTTCCCTGTGCTATACAGTAGGTCCTTATTAGTTATCTGTTTTATATATAGTAGTGTGTATATGTCAATCCCAATTTTTTTTTTTGACCGTGCTGAGTGGCTTGCGGGGTCTTATTTCGCTGACCAGGGATTGAACCCCAGGCCCCCGGCAGCAGAAGTGCTGAGTCCTAACCACTGGACTGCCAGGGAATTCTCATAACCTCTTTTTTTTTTAAATTGAAGTGAAACAAGTTGTCTTTTTTTGGTTACAAAAGTTATATAAGGTAAAAAAAAGTTACTTAAAATTAAATCTTGCAAGGTTATAAAAGGTAGAATGTGAGTCTCATCTGAAATCAGTCTCAGACGACCACTGCTGGGTAAAAATGGTAGGTTTCTGCCTTTTACCTTCATATTCTTGGCTATTTACCTCTGCTCTTTGTTCCACTCCAAATCCTGTGTGGAAGTAGCATGCCTTTTATAGTCTTTCAGACATGGATGTGAATCCTGACTCTTCTTATATTAGCTCTGCGACTGTAGGCCAGTTAAAACTTCTTTACCCCTAACTTCTCATCTATCAAGACAGAACAATGAGTATATTAAAAAGAAAGTGTAAAAACAGTGCCTGGTACACAGATACTGTTAACTTCCCATCCTGTTTCTCTATCGGGTCACCCACTTTCTTTTGATCTTGCTTGTGATTGTGGAAAGCATTCTAGTACTTACTTTCCTAAAGGTGCTAAGCTTCCTGGGTATTTGCATTTTCACAGGTGATCACCTTTTCTGTCTGATCCTAGAATTTCTGGGACAAGGACTGACACCTGATTCCCTCTATCAGATCATTCCACAGCGGAAAGAGTGTCAGCTTGAAAAGTGAAGGGGAAGGGTTTCCATAATGTGTTTAAAAAGCTCTGACGCTGTTCCCACAGTGAGAAAGACATACTACCACATTTAGCTGAGTGTTTAAAGTTAGGATTTTTATTTCAGAAATGTCTTTGGTTTATAAGAATTACAATAAAAATTCTGATGCTTCATGTCCAAACTGTCATGATTTTGCCAAGTCGTGGGTTTAATATACAGCTAAGCTGTGTATTTAGTGTAGCTAATACTGTTCTGGAAGCCAAGAAAGACAAGTCCACAGACATCTGATTTCACACCAGACATCTGGCTTCACTTTGCTAAAGACTACATTTTGTCAGTAGATTACAGGCAATCAGCTGTACTGTTGTAGTTTGTGGCATTTCTATCATAAGCTGCAGTCTGTAGGATTTAGTATGATGTTTTATTCAAATGACAGCACACTGTAAATGAGCACCTGGTCAGATAAGCATATTTCCCACAGGTGTCTTCTAGTGTCATGGTTCTTACAAGTTAACAAGGTGAAATAGTTTCTATCCTTGGTGATTTTTTGTGGAAGAAAATATTCTTAAGGAAAAGCCTCACTTAAGAACTCCTTGTATTCCTCAAATTTTCAAGACCACTTTTGTTTGTCATGTTGAACAAATAAAATAACAAATAGCATTTAGATTTCCAGGCCAGGACTCCAAAGCTTTCCCAACTCATTGTGTGCCTTTGTGTATTAGTGATACTATAGACTGTAACCAACACTTATAATAGTGTTTTGGAGAATAATGTATTCTGAGTTGCAACCTAGAATGGCTGGACCACATCTCTCCATTTTGAGGTGGTCAGGGGTGTAGAAATACTCTGGAGAAATATTCCTGGGTTCTTGGGCCAGCTCTGTCATTGCTGTGTGACCTTGGACACAAATTTCCCATCTGTAAAATGGGGTACTAATTATAAATGATTACTGTGAGATTTAGGGAGTGTTTTTTTTTTTTTTTTTTGCCTCACCTCGGAAATGCAGGATCTTAGTTCCCTGACCAGGGATAGAACCCGCACCCCCTGCTGTGGAAGCATGGAGTCTTAACCACTGGACTGCAGGGAAGTCCCAGTGAGTGTTCTTAAAGTAGCACAATGCCTGGTACGAAATAGGTTCTCAGTAAATAGCACTTTCATTTTCTTTCCTCTAGGTCCTGGCCACGAGAACAAAGACTTCCCCTCTCTTATATCCCAGGCTTGTGGCTCCAGCTGGAGGGAATTACCCACTGAAGCTGGGACTTGGTAGTGGGGCTGGGAAAGGGGTATGGAGAATCATGACAAAGGGGAGGAGTGGTGAACTGAGAGAGGAAGGTGCCAGTGTTTTGCTTAGTCCATGGACTCAGGTTGATGAATTACTTGACTCAGAGAAAGAACCACCTTTATCTCTGACCTTTCTGCTAATCTTTTGTCAGCTGCTCCCTTGGAGACTCTTAGCTCCTTATTGCCTGCTTAGTCCAATGACAGATTTTCTCTTTGTCACCTTTGTACTATGTTAATAACCATATGTTTCTATTTTTTAATGGGTGGGACTTAATAATAGATGTCTGTACTTCCTTAAGATCTGGATTCTTTTTCTATACTTAAAGTTCTGTTGATCTTTTTTCCTTTCATTGGCCTACAGTTCATACATTAATTCCTTTTTAAAATTTTCTGTATGCTGTGTGCATTGAACTAGTGCTGAGGACAGAAAGTTGAAAAGTTACTTTCCTTGACCAAGGAGCTTACAGTCTATAGGACAGTGGACATCTTGACCAACAGTTCAAATATTGTGTGCTATTTGCTCTAATGGAGATACCTACACATGCAAAACAAGCCTAGCAGAAGCTCTTGATCCCTGACAGGAATGCCAGAGAAGGGCTTTAGCCGTGGTTGTTTGAGCTGAGTCTTGACAGCTGAGTAGGATTGGGCAGGGTGACAAGCAGCACAGAGCATTTCCAGGTGGAGCTAATAACATGAATAGTCGTGTGGTATTATGAGAGCACAGTGTGTTCTGGGAACTGTAGGCAGGTCATTATATTAGAGTGTGAAGGGCAAAGTCAGGAGTGAAAGGAGATGAAAGTAGAAAGCTAATTCAGGGCGCATTTCCCATCCCATGTGTTGTAGTGAGCCACTGAAGAAATGTGAATGGCCCGAAAGATCACCCTGAAAGCAGTGTGCTGGGTAGATTGGGGTCCAGTGGGGTGGGGATGGGGTAAGATTGGGGGCCGGAGTGGACAGTGCAATTACTGTGGATGACAGGAGGTTGAGAGCACAAAGGCAGAAGTAGTAGGGGTGCTCAGAAGTGAGAATGTGTAGGAGAATATCTAGCAGGAGGGAGAGCTGGCTGGTCTTTGCGACTGTTTGAATGTGAAGGGAATGGGAGAGTGAGGCTGACTAGAATGCCTGCCAGGTTTCTGGGTAGTGGGAGGGAAAAGAGAAGAGGAAGCAGATCTGAGGGGGAAGGTGATAGTTCGGATTTGGACACGTTGTGTTTAACGTGCTTGTGGGGCATGTCATTGGTGAGTTGGAGGCATCTAGGGGGCAGTTGATAAGGTCTTGGAGCGTCACAAGAGCTGGGGAGGCTGGAGATACAGATTTCTGAGTGCTTGCCACATGGAGAGTGGTTGAAGGCATGGGTAAGGATAAAAGTGCTCAGAGGAACTGCATAGAAAGAGAAGAGAAAAAGGCTGAAAGTAAGTCCTAGAGGATATTAACATTTTAGGGACAAACCAAGAAAAAGAAAGATGTAAGGATGCTGAAGGAGAGTGGCCAGAGAGGCTGGGAGAAAAGAGAAAGCAAAACTTTTCAGGTTCTGGGCAGAGTAAACTGCCCTGGGTGAAGGGGTAAACAGGAGGGGAGGGAGTGGGGCTAGAGTAGATAGGCCTGGGTTCTTTCTCAGAGCTTCTGGCTTCATTGGTCTTCAGTTCAGAATTTTAAAAGCTCTGTCGAAAATACGAAAATATGGTTGCCTGTAATCAGTGTTCTTAGTCACACCTTCTTGTGAATGAAAATCAAGTTGTCCCTTTGCCTAATCTCTTGCTTAAAAAAAAATTCATACCTGATCTTACCTTCGGGTATCTCATTTTACCCCATTTATCCTATTCTTTCTTGACCTAGGGTTCCACTGCTGTCTTGCTCTCAACATGTCTGGTCTTTTTGCATACATTATGAGAAGTTGAAAAATTTCAGAAGAGTGTCTACTAGGAGGCCAAGGCGGAAATAACCATACCAAACATAAAAAAACAAAAACAAAAACCATACAATTCAGCAAATACTTTTTAATATCTACTATCTATCTTCAAGGCTCTGGATACAAAGATATATAAATGGGAAGGATGAATAATATAGGGACCCTACCGTTAAGGAGCCCTCAGGCCAGTAAGAGAAATGGATGTGTAAATAAATGCCTTGTGCAGTATGTGCTATTTAGAGGTAGAGTTCAGGGTAAGATGGATGCCGAAAAATGGGCTTATTTTGTGTGATCCTGAAGGCTTCATGGAGGAGGTGATGCTTGAGTTAAAGCTTGCAGTGGAGTTAAGGTGTGGGGTGATGGGGTTCAGGGAGAGGAATCAGGGGAATAAAATATTCTTTGGTGGCTCCATGAAAACAGCAGAATGGGTTTGAGTTTCCCATCTCTTCTTCCTTCTTGTTCTGCTTCGTTTATTGCAAGGTATCTTTGTCTTAGGGGATAAGGATGTTTTAGCTAACATGTAGGGATATCCACAGTTTCTCCCTTTGTGGCATAAACTTTCTGTGAATTTATCACTACTGGTTTATTATATATTAGATGGCTAAAACAGACCAAAGCAATTAAATCAGAATTTCTGGGGGATGATGTCCAGGTATGGGTAATTTCCAAAGTGCCCTAAGCATTCAGAGTAGAGAACCACTGGCTAAAACATGGTACAGAAGAAAAGTGTCAGGTTTGGGGCTAAAAAAATTGTAGGTTGAATTCTTGCAATTCCTTTTAATAATAATGTGTCCTTAGTTAAGTTACATTTACATGCAGATGTGGTTGTAACAGTGAAATGTTCCATTGACTTTCTCTAGGAGTAGACAGACTAAGAGCTAGCCACCTTGTCCTGCAAGATAGTAACCATTTTATGGATGGGACTTAAGATTTCACCATCATGAGCATTTTGATACTATATTTTACTATGTTTGTGTAATGCTAAAAGTTGAAGACTTAAAGCAAAAAAGCAAATCCTTAAAGAAACAATGAGCAGTGGAACTTTTCGTAGTGTGACATATTAATTCTGTTTAAAATTACACAAATGTTTATTGTGATTAAGGTTGTAAAGTGTATAAATATCCTCAATGTCAATAATATAATTGTTTAGTGTTAACATGCTATAAATATGTTAGGTTTTTATTTTCAAAATCTGTACACTTAAAAAAACCCCAGAATTCTTTCAGAAGATAGTAAAAACCCCAAAAAGTACCATGAAGAGTCACAAATTCAATTATATTGCAGGTCTCATCATGTCTGTTAAGTATGCGGCGACATGTGCTGTATCTCTGTGCTGTGGAAAGCCTGGTGTGTTAGTGCCGGTCGTGTAATCATATAGAAATGATCATTCTTACAGTATTATAACTTATTTTACTTGAGAAGTGGTGTCACTTAATGACAAGGAAACTGAATCTAAAGCCTAGAGACTAGGTTCCCGACGTGGTTTAAGTGCTAACTCCTATGTGGTAGTAGGTAAGTTAGCCTCTCTGAGCCTTTTATGTAAAATCTGGATGCATTTGTTCTCTGTTGCTTTGTACCATATCGAAAACTTTGTGGCTGAAAACAACAGTAATCGTTTATTATCTCATGGTTGCTATGGGTCCGCAATTCAGGTGGTTCTGGCTCAGGGTCCTGTGAGGTTGTCAGCAGATACCAGGTGGAGGTGCAGTTAGTGGAAGGTGTGCCTGGGGCTAAAAGATTCACTTCCATAGTGGCTGGCAAGTCGGCGCTGGCAAGTTGGTTCCTCTCCACGAGCTGTCCTCACTCAGGCTTCCCCAGAGTCCCATACCAAGAGACCAAGTTCTCTTCAGTGTCCTGCAGCACCTTTACCCTAGCGCTGGGTACTTTGTTGGTGCTTACTTGGTATTTACTGAACTGAGTTGGATCCCTGGTGAAACTCCAGCCTTTGTGCCTCCCCTGAAACTTTAGATACAGAAGGTTGATTTTTGCTCAGGTGGTGGTGGTGGTGATGGTGGTGACTCCTGCCAGAACCATTCTTAAGCCTGTCTTATGGGTCCCTGTTTTGCCACTGGAGTCCTTAGCCTCTCCCAAATGACTCAGGTGTTTGGGTCTGCTAGTGCTTAGCCCTGCCTCGTCTTTGATGAACAGAGCAAACAAGCACACACATCCCCCGCAGTGGTTCCGTGTGACTGTTTCAAGATCTCAGTGAACTCCTGCTCAGTTTGGTAACTCATAGCGTGTTTCTGACGTCTGAGATTAAAAATACCTAGAAGATAAAAATGTACGTCTTTCTTCCATGTAATATATCATAAAAATTAAAATTTTGCAATTTTATCCAAAACTTTATTCTGAGAGCCAGGTCTTTGTAATGGCACTTTGACACACACACTTTTATGTATCTTTCTGTTGAAAAATGTTTATAGCATTTACGGTCAACTTTTGAAAAATCATCTTGCTTGTGGCCGGAGGACACATTTTAAACACATTATCAAGTTCTAGTTTTGGAATCATGTTCAGCAAAGACATTTTTTAAAGAAGGAAAATGCTTGTAATATCATGTTTTGTATTTTAGGACAATTTAATTTCATATGATTTTCGCATTATGTAGACCAGTAAGTTCAGAGCATCTCAGGATTGTTTCCTCCTTTCTGTGCTCTCTTGTGGATTTTTCTGCAGATTTCCCTCTTTCGGAATTCTTTACCTTCTTAGCCACTACCTTCCTTCTGCATCTGTTGTCTATACTTAATTTTCTCCGTGTCTTTGGACTTAGTCTACCAATGTCATGTTAGATGCTGAGCAGGCTACGAGTGGCAGAGCAGGATTGGGAGGAGTGGTGGGTGTGTGAGGCAGAATGTCTCTGGAGGTTAGGGTTGATGGCCAAGGGTGTTCTTTTCTAAACAGGTGAAAGTGCACCTCTGAAGCAATGACTGAACAGATTAGAGTTGCCACAGATAATTTACCTTAATTTTTAAAATATACTTTATTTTTTGGAGTAGTTTTAGGTTTACAGCAAAATTGAGTGGAAGGTACAGAGATTTCCCACATGCTCTCCACCCCTACCCATGCAGAGCCTCTCCCATTATCAACATTACTTCCCAGAATGGTACATTTATTACAATTGATAAACCTACATTGACACATCATTATGCCTAATGCTCATAGTTTACATTAGGGTTCACTTTTTTTTATAATTTAAATTTATTTATTTATTTTTTTAATTTTTGGCTGTGTTGGGTCTTCGTTTCTGTGCGAGGGCTTTCTCTAGTTGCGGCAAGTGGGGCCCACTCTTCATTGCGGTGCGTGGGCCTCTCACTATCGCGGCCTCTCTTGTTGCGGAGCACAGGCTCCAGACGCGCAGGCTCAGTAGTTGTGGCTCATGGGCCTAGTTGCTCCGCGGCATGTGGGATCTTCCCAGACCAGGGCTCGAACCTGTGTCCCCTGCATTGGCAGGCAGATTCTCAACCAGTGCGCCACCAGGGAAGCCCCTAGGGTTCACTCTTGGTGTGTACGTTCTATGGGTTTGGACAAATGTGTAATGTCATGGATTCACCATTATAGTATCATACAGAGTAGTTTCACTGCTCTAGAGATCCATTGTGCTCTACCCATTCATCAGTCTTTCCTAGTCCTTGGCAACCACAGATCTTTTTACTGTCTGCATAGTTTTGCCTTTTCCAGAATATCATGTACTTGGAATACACACACACACACACACACACACACACACACACATATACATATGTATGCCTGAATTTTTAGTTTGCCTGTGGTAGCAGATTATTTACTAAGCATTTTGGTATTTTTCCAAGAGCTTATTTGTTTAATAGTTACTTTAATAAGAGTTTTATTAGTGTCAGATTAAGATACTAAATACCTATTATTTGGTTTGTTAAGTATTAACAATTTAGTGTTATTATCTAAGAGTAGTTTGAAGCACTTTATAAACTA
Source organism: Aethalodelphis obliquidens (assembly GCF_003676395.1). Classification (NCBI taxonomy): domain Eukaryota; kingdom Metazoa; phylum Chordata; class Mammalia; order Artiodactyla; family Delphinidae; genus Aethalodelphis; species Aethalodelphis obliquidens. Next base: position 37,301,335 of record NW_020837949.1, read on the forward strand.
ATTAGCTTGTGTTTTTAATGAGTCTATTTTTTATGGGTAAGAGAAGTACTATAATCTGAACAAATGGGTTATGAAAACACATTAGAAGATTAATAGTTTGAGGCATATCTGGTGTATATGGCTGCATGACATTAATACTCTAAACATTTTATTAAAACTATTATTTTGAAATTAAAAAATAGGCATTAAATGTAAATTTCTAGACATTAAAGTGGTGATGTATAGTGACAAAAATATGGAATGGGGTTATGAAGACTTTTTATTCAAGTGCTAGCTCTACTATCAGCTATGTGAACATGAACTTTTGGTCTCTGAGTTTCATTTTCCTTTTGGGAAAATGGAGATTAAAGTGTACTTCATTGGTTAATTTTGAGGACTGTGTATGTAAGCTGTTTATTTGAAACCTATGTAAATTTTAACTCATTACAAAGAAATGTGAAGAATTATTTGGTTAATGAGTCATACTTGGTTACTGTCTCCAACTTAAATTTTTTTTTCTTTTTTTTTTAGTTTTGTAGAAGAGTCCTCAAGGGAAATAATGATTTGGGGTTAAGAAGGTAGTACTTCTGAAAAGATGCTTATTTATCTGTGCCTGGGGGCGGGTGCGGGGAACTGCACTTTTTTAATCTGAATTTATCTTACTGATTAAGCCTGCTTGTATCTTCTTATGAAAGGTGTACATTTTGGGATATTCTGCTTGTGTGCTTGGCTCCTAATCATATTTATTACCTAGCTGCCAACTTGAAATGTTAGTCCTCCTTCCAAAAGCATGAATTATAGTGTCACATTCTGTATAGAGTCAGAGACACATTATTTCCTGGTTATGGTGAGAAAAACCTGGATTCTAAAGCTCTTATGACCAGGCTCTGTGTGGTTGAAGCCACTAGGGCAGGGTAGAGTTTGGTAGAGAGATTCTGGGGGGAGAGCATAAAAATAGTCCTGTGAAAGTTGAAATCCTGAGGCAGTTGGTGTATTGAATATAATCCTAGTTTTCAATCAGAATGTCCCCCTCTTTTATAATACGTAGACCTGTGGTCAGTGACATTCTAATGAATTAAAATTATAGAAAACTTTACACTTCTGAGTTTGAGAATGCTCAAGAGAGCTTAATTAATACAAGACAAAACTGTAATAGTCATTTCCTGTCAGGACAGTTGATATCTTTATTATATTGTAATCTCAACTTTTTGTGTCTCTACTAATGTACAATATTTTAAGAGGATTAATCTGACAAGTGTATAGGATCAGTTGGAAGGTAGAGGGAGTAATGAAAAGCAGACCAGTTGGGAAGCTGTAATTTACTTATAAGGTAGTGAGGATTTTCACTATGATAATTGTGGGAATAGAAAGTAAGAAATGCACAGAAACCATAAAAGAGAAGAATAGTGAAACTTGACTATATTAAAATTCTGCACTGCCAAAAACAGATTAAAAAAACTATATCAAAAAGCAAAGGCAGGGCTTCCCTGGTGGCGCAGTGGTTGAGAGTCTGCCTGCCAATGCAGGGGGCACGGGTTCGAGCCCTGGTCTGGGAAGGTCCCACATGCCACGGAGCAACTAGGCCCGTGAGCCACAGCTATTGAGCCTGTGCTTCTGGAGGCTGTGCTCCGCAATGAGAGGCTGCGACAGTGAGACGCCCGCACACCGCGATGAAGAGTGGCCCCCGCTCGCCGCAACTAGAGAAAGCCCTCGCACAGCAACGAAGACCTGACACAGCCAAAAATAAATAAATAAATTTATTTAAAAAAAAAAAAAAAAAGCAAAGGCAAACTAGGATGATTTGCAATTCATATCATAGGAAAAGGGCTAATTTCATAAATATATTAATTCATATAATTGGAAAATTCATACTGTAGGAAAAGGGCTAATTCATAAATATATTGAAAATAACAACTCTGGGAAAAAGACCGACAATCAGAAAAATGGACAAAGATATGAAAGGATATGAAAGGCAGTTCATAAAAGAGAAATGCAAAATAAAACTTCAGTGAATACTCATTTTTCAACCTATCAAATTGGTAAAGAAACAAATTTTGAACACATGAGGTGTTACTAAGGGTATGGGAAAATAGGCAATGTCATTATTGCTAATGGATGTAGGAATTTTTGTAGTTTTTGTTGAGACCAATTTAGAAATAGTTATCAAAACTTAAAATACACATATTATTTGATCCCCCTACCAGAATTTAACCCACAAATCTTGTACTTATGTGAAATAATGTATATTTAAGGATATTCTTGGCAGCAATTGGAAACAAGTGCTCATCCTTAGGGGACTGGATAAATAAATTATGGTACATGTAGTGAAATATTTAGTGGTTGTTAAAAAGAATAAAGCAATTTATGTACACTGAAATGGAATAATTATTAAGTCAAAAAGGCAAGGTACAGAACAGTGGGTATTAGGTTATTTTGGAGGAGACTAAATTAAGATATGTATTTTCTTGTATATGCACAGAGTATCTCTGGAGAGAATTATAAGAAAATGGAAAATGCCTCTGGGGGTTGAAACTTGGTGGCTGGATAACAGGGATGGGAAGGAGTTTCATTTTCCACTGTATACCCCTTTTTGGATATCCTGAATTTTGTATTATACCCCCCGACCCCCTCCAAAAAAAAAAAACCTAAAAAAGGAAGAAACATCTTCGACTCAAAATATATTTCTGTAATACTTATAGCCAACTCTGAAAAATTAGGGAATAGAAAAGTGAATTAAAAAAGAGCTCTGGGGCTTCCCTGGTGGCGCAGTGGTTGAGAGTCCACCTGCCAATGCAGGGGACACGGGTTTGTGCCCCGATCCGGGAAGATCCCACATGCCGCGGAGTGGCTGGGCCCGTGAGCCATGGCCGCTGAGCCTGCGCGTCTGGAGCCTGTGCTCCGCAACGGGAGAGGCCACAACAGTGAGAGGCCTGTGTACCACACACACACACACAAAAGAGCTCTGGTTCATATATCTGATGAGGGGTTAATATCCAGAGTATATAAAAATTCTTACAACACAACAACAAGCACAAACAGTCCAATTAAAAATTGAGCAAAGGACCTGAAGAAACATTTCTTCAAAGAAGATATATAAATGGCTGATAAGCACATGAGAAGCTCAAAATCACTAATCATTAGGGAAATGCACGCTTGTTAGGATGGCTATTATTAAAAAACATAGAAATTAACAAGTGTTGGTGAGGATGTGGAGAAATTGGAAAATTTGTGCACTCTTAGTGAGAATGAATGCTACAGGTGCTTTGGAAGGCAGTTCCTCAAAAAAATGAAAATGTTTCCATATGATCCAACAGTTCCACTTCTGGGTATATGCCCTAAAGAATTTAAAGCAAGATCTCGAAGACCCATGTTCATAGCAGCACTATTCAAAATAGCCAGAAGGTGGGAGCAACCCAAGTGTCCATGGGCGGATGAATGGATAAGCAAAATGTGGTATATGCACACAGTGGAATTTTATTCAGTCTTAAAGAGGCAGGAAATTCTGACACATGCTGCAGATGGATGAACCTTGAGGACATTATGGTAACCAAAATAAGTCAGTCATGAGAAGACAAATACTATATGATTCCATTTATATGAGGTACCTAGAATAGTCAAATTTATAGACACAGAAAGTAGAAAGTTGGGTGCCAGGTGCTGGGGATAGGAGGGAATTGGAGGAGGTGTTGCTTATTGGGTAAAGAGTTTCAGTTTTGCAAGATGAAGAGTTGTGGAGATTGGTTACAGAACAATGTGAATATACTTATCACTTGAACTGTATACTTAAAAATGGTTAAGACTGGAGCTTCCCTGGTGGTGCAGTGGTTGAGAGTCTGCCTGCTGATGCAGGGGACACGGGTTCGTGCCCTGGTCTGGGAAGATCCCACATGCCGCGGAGCGGCTGGGTCCGTGAGCCATGGCCGCTGAGCCTGTGTGTCTGGAGCCTGTGCTCCACAACGGGAGAGGCTACAACAGTGAGAGGCCCGTGTACCGGAAAAAAAAAAAAAAAAAAAAGGTTAAGACAGTAAATTTTATACCATGTGTACTTTACCACAATTAAAAGAGATAATATAACTCCACCCCCACAACCCTGTGATATGGAGGTAGGGAAGATGAATATGTAAATAAATATCTGTGATTCAGAATATAATCTGTGTCCAAAATGGGTATAAACAAAGCTCTGGTGTAGCACAGAATGAGATGAAGCTAAGGGAGATTGCCTATGACTTTGCACAATAGGAGGTGATATCTTGAGCTGGTGTTAGAATGCAGTACTTACGCTGTAGAGAGGATGGAAAGAAATTCTAGGCTGAAGGAGTAGCACAAGTAAAGGCAAAAAAAGGGAAGGTGAAGGACACTATCATAGAACAGAACAAGATGATGCTGGAAAAGAATCAGGATAGATTCTCAACGTCGTTGAATGGTGGGTCACAGAATTTGGACTTTTTCAATGTCTAGTCATGAAAGATTTTGAATTGAGTAGTATCATGGTCTACGTTTTAGAAAGGTATATTTTTAGAAAGGATAGAGGGTCATGTGGGAGATAAGGAGATTACTTAGGAGCCTGCTGAGATTCTGTGGACTCCTTAAATGTAGCCATTTTGCAGGATTGTGCCTTTGCTTTACCACAGTGGCCATGAATCCCTCTCTTGTCAGACAAAATGGGACAAACTCTGTGGTTGACTCTGGGAAATGAAGATGTGGTCAAAAGAGGTTCCATGGGGGCTTCCCTGGTGGCCTCTCCTCTCTCTCTCATACTCTCAGAGCAAAGGGACAACATATTTTACAACATTAACAGAAAACCAAGAAGAAAACAGCTATGCCTGGTTGGTCAGCTCTGCCCACAGAGGCTTCCTACAAACTCCATGGAACCTCTTTTTTTTTTTTTTTTTTGCGGTACACAGGCCCCTCACTGCTGTGGTCCCCCCCGTCGCAGAGCACAGGCTCCGGACGCGCAGGCTCAGCGGCCATGGCTCACGGACCCAGCTGCTCCGCGGCATGTGGGATCTTCCCAGACTGGGGCACGAACCCGTGTCCCCTGCATCGGCAGGCAGACTCTCAACCACTGCGCCACCAGGGAAGCCCTGTATTCAATTTTAAAGATAGAATTTGTCCTTTAGCCAGATATTAGATTGCTCAGTTTGTTTCCTTGAACTCTTTTTCTTCCTAATTCTCAGGTGTTAAAGGCAATGGGATATACACATCTACACCATTTAATAAGTGGGAATGGGGTGGATTCTGAATTCATTTTTCTTGCTAATTTTTCTCTACTGCTAGGAGCGGTGCAGGAAAAAAAAATAGTCTGAGAAAAAGTATTTTCTGATCAGCTTCTATTGAAAATACTTAATCAAAGTAGTCAAAAGGGAAAGAGAGGTTCTCAAGGATTGGTACTTGATTATGAAATAAAAAAATTATGAATGGCGATTTATCTGAAGTGTGATTCTCTTGGGGAAATTTTGCCAACCCATTAGCATTGATTTGCATATCTTTACTTTTAACAAATGTATGATTGGATCTGAAGATGGAAGACTACATTTGCTCTCATTCAAAATTTAATTTTATGATAATATCGACTACCTAATTATTATCTTTGCTTAAAGTATCTTTGACTGAGGAGTCTGGTTGGTTTGAAAATGTGCTGTTGAGACCAGTGCCTTGGGGATTAATCAAGTGTGGTCTTGTTGGCTCACAGAGAGGGCCCATCTTGGCCTTTTGCCCGATACATAGTTTTGTTCTCAAGCAAACTAATATGGGTAAATTGGGGGAGAATTAGTCATTCAACTAGGCCCTACCAGTTGCAGGAGGTGACTGGGGTAGGGTGACAGTGGTTTCATCAGTTTTGTATTTGAAAAGCAGAGTACCCTTATAGGTTATGAATGTTTAAAATATATATGATGTAACTACTACGGAAAAAGTGGTAGTTTAAAATTAATTGCAGTTTTTGTTTAAAAAATGTGGTTGAGGGCTTCCCTGGTGGCGCAGTGGTTGAGAGTCCGCCTGCCGATGCAGGGGACACGGGTTCCTGCCCCGGTCTGGGAAGATCCCACATGCCGCGGAGCGGCTGGTCCCGTGAGCCATGGCCGCTGAGCCTGCGCGTCCGGAGCCGGTGCTCCACAACGGAGAGGACACAACAGTGAGAGGCCCGCGTACCACAAAAAAAAAAAAAGTGGTTGATTTTTAAGTACTTTGTTCTGTATTTGCTTTTATATTTGCTTCAAATATTACACATGAAGATTATGCTTTAAACACTGTAAAATGTTTTTCTAGTATTAACTAAACGATTGTGGGAAATGTTACACTTTAAAGGTCACGTTGATTTTGCAGCATTTCCAATTTTACATTTTACACATATCTTTGAATTAGTTTAGCTTCTAGTTGAGTGTTTTAAAGATCTGGGTAATAAATATGGAAGGGAAATTGCAAAAGGGTACAATGCTTTGGAATGCACATATTTTCCACCTTTCTTTTGTTTCAGCAGTGAAATGTCAAATTCTAACAGGCAACTCAAAGGGCTGAAAGGACAGCAGGGCAATAAGGGTTTTCAATACTTGCTAAGTCCAAAGACAACTCTAATTATATTTTTCTGTTAATTGATATGATATATAGATTTGTACTTTTCTTCCTTTTGTATCCTTTCCCAATTTGAAAATTTATTAGAAATGAATGGGACTTAAGCATTTACCTTTTATATAGTGGATTGAACTAATTGTGTATTCAGACACTTCATGTAAATTGCATCTCAGTGCTATAATGGCAGTTATGGAATCAATAACTCATCCTGCTCTGTGTTTACTGGGAGTGGTGAATATTTACTGGGAGTGGTGACTAACTGGGAGGCAATGGAGAATAGTGCTTAAGTGTGCAGGCCACCGGCCAGAAAATCTGGACTCAGCTCTGCTGCTTAATATCTGTGTGACCTTAGGAAGATTACTCAAATACGCTGAGCATAAGTTTACATCTGCATTTAGGGATAAAAATAGAGTTAGTGTAGGGATTATTTGATGTAATTAAAATAAAAATGTTTATTGTAATATCATTTATATAGTGATATACTATTTTAGACAATACAAAATGAATTTTCTTCACTAGACTAAAAATTTTATTTCATTGGTTTCACAAAATTGTTTTTTTACAGTTTTTCTTTCTTTCCAGTTAATGCTTCTTTCAGAGTTTATAGATTTGATAATAATTTGTGGAAGAGTACTTTTGGCTGATTTTGTATGAGTGGCCAATCACTCTATCTCTGTTAAAAATGAAGCAAAACCTCATTGTTCTGTTAGTCAAAAGTTTTTATGCAACTGTTTAATATTGGTACTAGGGTTAACACCCAAGATGTAGCAAAATGTTGGTCTAATTTTGGCCAAGGAAAAATAACATTTAAATATTTCCTGGAGGATTCAGTTACCTACATCTCACTTCTAAAACTGACCTTTTCATCTGTGATTTTATCATGGCTGTTTTTGCTAGACAAGAAGAAGTGAAATTGCCACCTTCCTTTTTAATTAATTGGATAACAAGTTACTTGGCTAGGGAAAGGTCTGTGTGTTATATGCCTAGTCTTTTTGCAGAACAAAACTACATTAGGTTCTGAAAAACTTCTTCATTATTCAAAACTGATAGATATTAATTTAAATTGCTTTGAATTTCTGTATGGCTCATATATTCTTATCTAGCTCATATATTCCCCCAAATCTATCAAAATTGTTACTGGCTTTTCTTTCTAAGCCATTTACTGTAACAACCATTGTGACATTCTCTAATATCATTTGATGTTGATTAGCCAATAAAAATAAGTTTCTTACAAAATTGGAAAGGTCAGGGAATTATTCTCAGGGCCACTGAGCTGTTGATTAAGTTGAAAATAACCTATCTTGTGACCAACATGAAAATAGTTTAATTTTATTTATTATTACTGGTGCTTCTTTGTAAATAGGGTTGTACGTGTCTTTGCTGCTGAAAGCAGGAATGTATTAGAAATTTCCCCAAGTGTGTGTGTTGTCCTATACTGTCCAATTAGCCACGCGATGTGTATTTGTTAAATGAGCACAGGTATGAAGTAAAGATCAGATGAGAAATTTAAGTGTCATCATTAGAAGTGAACATACTTTCATGAATATGTTAACCTTGCAGCCGAAGTCAGAAAGGTCTTGGAGCACAGGTGCAACAATGATGATGATGGGTGGTATCACGAAAGACAGGTAATTTTAGTGCTGGGAGAAACGGGCCATGCCATGGTTGTCGGGTATGGAAGGAAAAGGCTTGAAGTTAGTCTCATAGAATCATAGATAGTTAGAGCAAAGAACCTTAGAGGTAGTCTACTCAAGTAGATGGAATGAATTGCCCAGTCCCTGGCATAACTAAGACTTGAATCCAAGTTTTCTGATTTCTAATTTGGTACCTAGCATGGAAAGAGGAGGAAAGGTTTAGCTCTAGAAGAGGATGGGTGCTTTGTTCTTTGGGGGTGACACATGCATGGAGGTACTTTCAGATGGATTGGGTGGCTCTCAAAACAGCCTGCTCTGGTCACCCAATTTTTCCCTTATGCTCCTGACTGTCATTTAAAGGAATGAAGTGTCTGACACAGCCATACCAAGCTGTCTTTCCATCAACATTGTAAGTGGGTATTAATATAAACCACATCTAAAATGAAACAAGCAGTCAAAAAGTATTTATTTAGCACCTGCAAATGCTCAGTAAAATTCTCATATCTTCAGGGTGTATAGGGAGGAATGAGACATGGTGCTTACCCTTTCGTGGTTTACAATCTAGTTGGAGAGAATGGACCTTCTACAAAAAGTTAACTAACAATACTGGCTGGCAAATGTGGGTGTGGCTAGTACATGCCAGAGGAGTTTGGGGGTGAAAGATGGCTCTGTAGGTCAGAGTACTCATGTAATGTTTCCTGGAAGAGTTGAAAATTAGGTTGGTTGTTCTGTTAAATTAAACAAGGAGGCCATTAGACTGAGGTAGCTCTAATGCCGTGGGGTGACCTACTTAAGCTGAAATCTAAGCCTGTAGATGCCTCAAGGTTACAAAGTTGAAACCTAAGGACCACCAGTCACCAACGGCCAACTAGGCTTTCACCTATAGCCAATCAATTATTTCCTTTCTTTGTTTCCTCCTTTCCCCTGAACTCCTCTTGGTGGAGTACTTCTAACCACTTCCAGTTTGGCACTGCCCTATTTGAATTGATTTTTGCTCAGATAAATGCTTAACATTTTAATATGCCTCAGTTTATCTTTTAATCCTTCTCAGCTCATTAGATCTTATGAATAATCATATGTGTTCACCTCTAAAGTTTTCGTATTCACCCAACTTACTGTTACAGAGCTGGGACTTGATTGCAGGTGTTTATCAGGTGTTTTCCAGTGAGTACCATTCCACAATCCCCATGCTGGTGTGCATAGGACAGCAGAAGGTTTCTGTCTGAGAGAATCTCACTTCTCCTTCTCATCCATGAGTGTATTCATCAGATCAAATTCTCCCCACTGGTCTTCTGAATGTTGCATGATGGAGGACCCCCTGGTTTCAGTTACCTTGTTCCCCTTTTGTTTCTTGGTAAAATAGCTAAAGTTGCTAGTTAAATGTGAGTTTGGTGGGGTTTTCCATTTAAGACGATCTTTTTCCTAAGACAATATTAAAGCAAGATGAGATATTTGTTGATAGTACATGAAAATATAGCAGCAGCGGGCATTTACAGTGGGCTTTTCTGTTTTTCAATTAGATTATTTTGGTATTCTGTGTTATGAATCGTTAGCTTGAAGATTGGTACATAAATAATGCCATTAAACATTATAAGAGAAATTAATTTAGAAACAGCTGCATCAGAGAATAAATATACTTCTCAAAACTTGTTGTTTTCTCTCTACCTGGATATTTCTGTATTCAAATGGTATTTCTCATTTTAGAAATAAACCAGCCAATAAACCTGACAGAGATGAATGTACAAGAAATAAACAAGAAATATGAAAGACATTAAGGACTTGAATTATAGAGTGTGAGCCTCAATCCACCACTGATTCTTTAAGGTGGTGATTTTTAACCTTTTTCTTTTCTTCTTATTTTAGTGTAGTGAACTCTTCTTCAAGGAAAATCTTTTTTGGAATTCTATTATTAAAAAAAACAGATTAAAGCAGAGTGGCTCAGATTGAAGCAGGGAGTCGGGGCTCAAAGCTCTGCTCACTTAGTGTCTGCTCCTTTTGGCCCCTAACCCTCTAGGGAATCCTCAGGACACCATGGAGCATGGATTGAAAAACCCTGCTTTTAAAGGAAAAACAAGCTAAATACTTTCTAAAAGTAAGCTGTTAATTGAAAAGAAAATTCATAATGCCTTATAGTTGAATGGGTTGTGAAAAGTTATTTGATTCTTGTTACCCATCTTTACTGCCTTTAGACATGAGTGCTGTGCTATGATTTATTGAAGAAAAAAAGCACCCCCCCAAAACCTCTTGAAGTTACACACACACGCACGCAAATTTTTTTTTAGAAAACTACTTTCTCCATAAATATCTTCAACTACCAAGTAGAACTATCAGGTGAGAGATGAGGATAATCAGGTAAACACATGCACATGCTCACGTGTGTGCACACACACACACAGTTTGTTGCATGTGATTGGGTAATGCCTTTTTCTCAACCCATGCATCCCCAACATCCATCACATTCTGAATCTAATGTTTAGATAGTTTACATGGACAGGAAATTTTGGTAATTCTTTAATTACCAAAATCGTTAATTAAAGAATTATTTTTAGTAATGTTATTGGAAATGTTTTGTTAATTTCATTAATAACACTGTATTGAATATTGAACACTTCAGTGCAAGGCACCGAGGTATGGCAGTGAACAAGAGTCCCTCCCCTTACAGAACTCACAGCCAATTGGAGGTGAGGATGGGAAAATCAGGTGTGATAAATACTACACTAGGGGGAGCATAGGCTTTTTGTGAGAACACATAGGAGGGGCATCTAATTCAGCTTTGAAGAGTCAGGGTGGACTTCCAGTGGAGTGACATCTAAGCAGACCTGAAAGATGCATAAGAGGTGGCTAAGACAAGAAAGGTAGGGAGAGTGGTGAAGACAAAAGGGAGAACATGTATAAGAGCCCAGAGACAAGTAAAAGCATGACACAATCTAGAAATTGTGTGTTGCTGGGTTTGGCTAGAACGTGATGTGCTAACGAAAGAGTAGAAGTAATGAAACTAGGGACCTAATCATAATTAGCTGTGTATGCTGAATATAAAGAGCTTGATATTATGCTATAGGAAGTGGAAAGTTATTGAAGGATTTCAAGCCAGAGAAGTTATGATTTGTATTTTTTCAGGAGAGGGCCCTTTGGTTAACTACCATGTTGACCTTGGGGCAGCTGTTTGGATGATGGAGTCATTCTCTAAGAGTAGATGGGCCGAATATAGAATACTGTGTAGTTTGTCTTTCCATAACATCCCCAATTGCTTCTGTCTCTTGTGAAATCCATCTTTATTTTATTTTTATGGCCCTCACAAGGCTAGAGTAATTCAAAAGAACAATGGTTGATGTTCAGTATCTATATAGATGCACAGATACGTCTTCACTCTTTCAGTATAGAAACTGGTATGATGCCCAGCACACAACAGGTACTCAATAACTGTTTATTGACATGAGTAAATACTGAAGGAAGAGATGCCAACTCAGTTCTCTTTTTTTGGTAATCATCATTCTGGTGCCCCGCCCTGGCCCCATATTCTTTAGGTTTAGATAATTTTAACATCAGCTGTTTCTTAAACCTGCAAAGGTCCAATCATTGTATACTACTGGTACTAATGATAATTACTAAAACTGTACGTTTTAAATAGTTCAGATTCACAAAATCTCCATTTTACGCTGGATCCCAAATTCACTTGACCGTTGGATGTGCTGATATAGTAATCAAAGAGCAGTGGAAAACTTTATTTAGTCAGGTCAACAGTTATACTTTGGAAATTACGTAGAAGGATACTATGAATTGAAAAAAAATTCCCTGCCAGGAAACTGCATTTCTAAACGTATATCTGAGAATGATCACAAAGGAAAACACTATTTTGCATTTTATTAAACAACAGTTTATAGAATACTTTCATGGTATTAATTACTTATATGAAATTAAATTAGCATTACCCAGTTTACTTTTTGAGGCTAAATACTCAGTTCTTTTAATATTGCCCAATTTCAGAAGATAAGCAGATCCACAGGTATTTTTCAGTGGTTTATAATCATTACTGACCTTATTTATTTAGATGGTCACATTTTTTCATATTTAACCAGTAGGAACACCTTCAAGCAGGCCCCTGTGTCCTTTTGATGTGCTTCCATTGTTTTTCTGAGCACTTCGCGTAACAAGATGTTCCAAGCTCATTCTATACCTTGCTTGCCCAGCCCTGGAATCAACCCTTTCTTGAAGAGCCCTAGTTCCCTATTGTGAGGAACGGTATTAGAACCTAAGATCCAAGTACTAGATATAGTCGTTGCTACCGGGGTATCTTTGCTTTTATGTCTCCAGAGGGTTCTTCCTTGGCTCCCTGCTGTGTATTTGTATCTCCCTTTTTCCATAGAGAGCACCCTGGCTCCCAGCTAACACGGGTTTCCCATTTGCTCAATGCTACAATGTATCTAAAATAGTTTCAGACCTGCTTCCCTCATTGTTTGCATTTCTCCTCCACTTACCTAATTTGAGGATATATAATTAAATACGATGTTCAAAAATTAATGGGATTAAAAGAGGGTGGGAGGAAACTTTTGGAGGTGTCTGGTATGTTTATGGAATATATTGTGGTGATGGTTCCATGAGTGTATACTTATCTCCAAACTCATCAAGTTGGATACATTAAATATGTGCAGCATTTGGTATGTCAGTCATACCTTAATAAAATAGTTAAAAAAAAAAAAGAAAGAAAGATGATGGGTGAATTGCCATGGTGGACAATACAGGGTCAGTTTGAATTGCCTGCCTGCAGAATTTTTTTATATGAGAAAGAAATAAATCTCTTTACTGTTTGTGCCACTTAAAAAAAAAAGTTAATTTGATTAATCCCTCCTTCATCTACCACAATTGATGCCTGTTTAATTCTCTGTCTTGCTTAGATTTTAAGTGTCTAGTGGGGGCAAGGACCATTTCTCTTTTCTCGCTCTCTCCTTCCCTCCCTCTGTGTGTGTGTGTGTGTGTGTGTGTGTGTGTGTGTGTACGTATGTATTTTTATATATATATATATATATAAATTAGTGGTGTAAATCAAGATTATTGCGATTGTTTTGTCCTGTGTTTCACATCTTTCATTAGAAACTATTGCTGAAGCAAAATAAAGTTTAATATTTCTTTTCCTTTTTTATTTATGGAATGTTTCTCTACATCTTTGAGTTTTCCTCAGAACAGCAGAGGCATTTTTCTCTTCCTGCCATGTTTGCATTTCTGAAAAACCTTTAATTCTGCAAAATCATGTGCTAAACGTGATAGGGCTTCTAGAGGAAATGGGGTGAGAAACAGATGGTTGGAAACCAGTAGAATTTTGTAAACACACCCGGCACCAAAAAGTGACAATTGTAATAAAAACAACAACGTGGTTATATCTCAACTGGCATTTATACGCAGCATCACAATCAGTCCTTGGCCTTAAATCCTGGTTTTCCTCCTTTGAATTGTTGGTCCTTAAAGTCACCCACTTCTAACAGAGACCAATTTCATCAAAGTTAAAAATCTGATCCAGGGTGTTGACTTAGTTTTATTTTAAACACAAGGGGAAATATTTGGATTTCTTCATCTGCACTCTCAACTTCCTTGGATAGCTTACCTTAGGGGAGGGTCTTGAAGACAGGAAATACGACTTTCCTGCATGTGAACTAATTTACATTAAAGAAACATCTGTTGTAGCAGAAAAGGCTAATGTTAATTTGCTTTAGTATATAAAGATAATATATACCCATTATTGAGAATTTAAATAATATGGAAAAGAACAAAGAAGAAAGTAAAAATCTCTTGACTGCCAGTAAATACTACTGTCATCATTTGTGTGCCTGTTGTTCCTCACCCCACCTCTTTTGATGATGATGATGATGTGTGTGTATAAAATTTCACATAAATTAGTTCATATGATACTTACAGTTTTCCAACTTTTTTTCAAGACAGAATGTCAAACAGTATAGCTATACAATGTCCTTTTTAATGATTGAAAATTATTTCACTGTATGCCTGTCGTAGTTTATTTCTTTATTTTTTCATGGACATTTAGGCTGTTTTCAGTTTTTCACCGTTGTAAACAGTGGCGTACTGAAAATTCTTGATCATATCTTTGTGCCCTAGAAGTGGTGTCTCTGCATCAGAGGTGTGTGTTCATGTAACACTTTAGTACATATTATAATATTACTTTCAAGAAAGGTTGTACCCATTTACACTCCCAGGAGAGCATGATAAATTCTATGCTCCTACACTGGGTAGTTTTAGTTTTCTGAATCTTTGCCAGTCTGATAGTTTAAAAAGGTGATATATATTTTTTATTTGTATCTGTTTTATTATTAATGTGGTTGAACATCTTTTTATATCTTTATATACTATCCATATTTTGCTTTTGGTGAAATGCCTTTCATGTATTTTACTCACTTTTCTCTCAGAACATTTACCTTTTTTCTTCTAAGAATTGTGTAATTTTAGCGATATTAAACCTTTGGGATTAATATATATTGCAATTTTTAATATCATGCTGATTATCTTATAACCTTATTTATGGGATGTTTGATTTTTATGAAGTTAAATCCATCAATCTTTTTTCTTTTATGTTTCCTGGGTTTTATAAAATGTTCAAAAATGCCTCTTTCCACTCTTAAAATACTGTCTGCCTTTATTTTCTTTTGTTGCTTTTATGTTTTTATTTTTTACATTTAACCTTTGAATTATCCGGAATTTATCTTTCTATAATGAGTAAAATATCCACCTTTGGTTTTTTTTTTTCTCCCTCCAAACTGTGGTTAGTTATTTCACATCATGTGTTAATTCAGGCTCCTCCCTATCAATGTGAACATCTCTGTCATATACCAGATTTCTTTGTGTCTTTGGATTTATTTCTGGGTTTACTATTGTATTAGTTATTTTTGCAAAACAAATTACCCTCAAACTCAGTGGCTTGAAACGTTTATTCTCTCTCACAGTTTCCACGGGTCAGAAATTTGGGAGCAGCTCAGCTCCACAATTCTAGTTCATGGTCTCTCTTAGGGTTGAAGGAAAGATTTCAACCGGAGCCACAGTCATCTGAGTGCTTAACTGAGGTGGGAGGGTCTTGCACCTTGCAGGTGGCTCACTCATGGCTGGTCAGGGGGTGCTGGCTCTTGTGGGGAGGGAGGCCTTAATTGCTCTCTAATTGGGCTTTTGCCAGGGTTGGCTGTCCTCAGGACATGGTGCTGGCTTGCCTAGAAGTAGTCATCCAGGAGAGAGAGGCAGGAGGAAGCTATCTTTTTTTTGACTAGCTTCAGTCATATAGCATTCACTTCTGCCACATTGTGTTTGCTAGAAGCAAGTTACTAAGTCCAGCCCACTCTTAAGAAGATGGGAGTTAGGCTCCTCGTTTTGAAGGGAGGGCTGTCAGGGGTTTGCAGGAATATTTTTAAACCACCACAGCTCCCTTGACTGTTCCATTCATGTATTTGACTACTTATGCACTAATATCACATTAATTCATTTAAAGAGTCTAATATTGAACTGATGGAATGTTCCATAATACTATGCTCGACTGTATGTGAGAGCCATTGACTCTTATTGGTCAAGTATCTAATAACAGATTCACAAAATAATATTGATAATAATGTGGTGACATTTAAGTTGCTTTATTTCCCCAACTTCTGATACTTCTTTGGAATTATACAGTAGGGATCATTGTATTTCATTGCAGATACCTGCTTACAGTATTAAACAGTTTTTTGTTTTTTACACTATTTCATATTTCTATGAGTAATTTTAAATACTTTGATAGGCAGATACATTGTAACTTCAGGGCATTGCATGTTAATGAAATTTCACAGGTATCTTAAACAGAATCTTCTAATATACCAGCAAGTAGGCAAAATCAAAATAGGTCATTTATGTGTGGGGAGCAATCTAAATAAACATCTCAGCTCCATTTGCTGTAATGTTCACCAGGGGCTCATTGTGGTCCCTGGACTTTCTGTGCAGCAGTCTCTTGAGTCCAGAGAGTGCTGTGCTCCATCTGCCTTAGTTCCCAGGCTGTACAGAAGGAGCCTCTTTGTACTCTGACCTCTTGGCTGCCTTTCTTTTGTGTTAAAAACATGTTGCCAGCCTGGCCTTTGTTGCCATTTCAACAAGTGCATGTGCCTGAGTGTGGGCTTACACTTACAAGTTTAAAGGACCACAACCAGTCATTCCAAAGACCTTGGTCACTGTTGCTTTCACTTTAAATTGCGTAAATCTTCTCATCTGGCTGAGTCTTTATCCAGTACTGAGCCTGCACTGCCACTGTTTGAGCGTCCTGTGGACATGCAGCTGCCATAGATGGGCCGTGGGCAGCCTTCCAAAACTTCCAACCATAGTTTGGACAGGCTTTATTTTTGACAGACTAATCAGAGCCTTAAAGTGTTTCCCCTGCTGGGGGAGCCTGTGTTTCTAATTTTTAAATTTATCATTCTGTGAGAGTAGTGTCAGTCCCTGGGCTGGCTGTAAGTTTTGCTGGTTACATTGTATTTCCCAGTCTTACTTTTTTGTGACATTACCTTCCCATCTTTGCCTGTCGGCGGGCTGGTGGGCTTGGCTATTTTGAGAAACCTTCCTATTTCCTCTTCTCAATCCTGATCAAAGGAAAAGCCATGTTTTTGTTCCTTATCTCTTGACATGAATTTGAGTTAGTGTCTGGTTAAAGAAAGCAACACATTTGAGGCATGAGGGATAGGGGTCAGGATAGGATTTTCATGAGACCCTAAAATCACGTATTTAAAAAAAATTGACTATTCCACTTTACTGCTCAACCCATTGGAGACCCTTGTACCATTTAAAAATAGGGCAGAAGCAGAGATGTTGTGAAAAGTAATTAGGAGAAACGAGTATGAAGTAGTATTAGACAGTAGGCCAGGATCGGAGGTAGCAAGATAGGTCAGGGACAGCTGTGCTCCGGGAACTGTGTGTCACATGGAGTTTTAGGGGACATTTCCCCGGAAACTCGTATTATCGCCTGGCGCTTACTTCCTATTATTCTTCTTGTTGATCTTGTGCCCTTCTTTTTATAGGTTCTCAGTGTTATCATCTTTTCCTTATTTCCTCTGACTTCTATTGCTTAGTTTTGATTTTTGAAGGGTTTTGAGATTTTGTTTTTGGAAAGCATACTTTTTCCGTTTACAGGCTCTCAATTTTTTAAAAACCAATTTCACTCACAGTCTAAATGCTAAATAATGCTGTATTTTCTTTTTAGCTGTTCAGCAAGTATTCTGATGCTGGAAATACGTTCTTTAGATAATTCAAAGTATTATTGCTTCAGGAATAAATAGGTTTATGGTGAAATAGTCCAAAGTCCTCTAATTACTTTCTTTGGGGTGTAGATAAGTACCTGGTCTGTTTCATTTACACATATATTTAAGTTGCTACATTGTTAGCTTAATATCCACATTGCCTTTAGCTTCTACTTAATGACAGCAGTTATGCTTTTCTATTACATTGGAAAAAAATAGAGTACAGTGTTGAAATCTAAATTTTGTGGTTATTAGAGTTTAAATCTTGCCAAGCTTCTCCCTGCTAATGGTCATCGTTTAATACGGTTTTCCTCATTTCATAGAAAGCTATTTTCTGTCCTGTTAATTTTTATGGTAAACTACTTTTGTAGAATCTATGGCATCTTAATAACTGAAATTTGAGATTGAGCCTTACTTGTAAATGCAGTCAAATGGTGTCTACATGGACTTAAAGGATAAGGATATAGGATTAGGGTGGCCTGAGCCAGCTCTTAGGGCAACTGTTGTGATGTGGATCTTGTTTTATATGGTTTCCAAAAACATTGGGATGGTGATTTCCATATTGCTAAGAAACAAAACAAAGCAAAATAAAAAATAAGCATTAAATCCAGTCTTATTCCTCACTGCTCTTAATATATCTCCTGTTCCCTGGTCTGGCCCGTATTCTCACTATCTGAAATAGGCCTTTATGTACCTTTACTCTCATAATCACATTTTCCTTTTGTCTGAGAAATTTACCAAATGTAATCTATCCTTCTTTTACTTTCAACATTTTAATGAAAAATTTTAAACATACAGAAAAATTGTAAGAATTTTAGAGTGAACATTCTTAAACTTACCACCTACATTCTAATTCATTTTTTTCTTTTCAGCTTTTTGCATGAATTTTTTTTCTTGCAATTCAGCTCTTATTTTTCTTTTCTTTTTTCCCAATGTCTATTATATAAATTATTCCTCTGGTCCAATTTTGTTGCTAAGTCATATATTTCTTATGTTCTGCTTAAAAATAATTCTCAAAACACCTAGGACAGTGCTGGTGTTGGGACTCCATAATTCTTGTTATTTGGCAAACATCAGGAAAGATGATCATCCCTAACCCATCAAATCTGAGAACAAGATTAGATTCAAAGTAGAACAAAACTATCACTCTGGATCTTAGGTGTCCCATTATTTAGAAGATAGGCTTTATAGGTTTTATTGTATGTAATGGACATCCTTAAGTCTCTTGCCCTTTTTTGATTTGTTATTGCTAGTCCTTTTCTTTGGACATGGCTAATGCTTTTATCTGAAGAAACACCTTTTATTTGATGATCTAGCCATTGTTCTCTAATACATTACACATAATATGTTCAGATGCTAGTTTTATGGGTTTTTTATTTCCCTTAATATTAATGCTTATTTTTTAAAAAAATGCCACACATCTGAACATTCTGAACTTCCAAAACACCCCGCAAGGTTTCTCATGTGGAAAAATTGTGGCTCAGGAAGGTGAAGGAATTTGTCCAAAGTCACATGATTGAATCATGATTTGTGCTGAGGTCTTTTGGATTCTCAGGGAATCCAGGGAAGATCCACTATGTGGACTTTTATTTATTTTAACATCTTTATTGGAGTATAATTGGTGCTTTACAATGGTGTGTTAGTTTCTGCTGTATAACAAAGTGAATCAGCCATACCTATACACATATCCCCATATCTCCTCCCTCTTGCGTCTCCCTCCCACCCTCCCTATCACACCCTTCTAGTTAGACACAAAGCACCGAGCTGATCTCCCTCTGCTATGCGGCTGCTTCTCACTAGCTATCTATTTTACATTTGGTAATGTATATATGTCAATGCCACTTTCTCACTTCGTTCCAGCATACCCTTCCCTCTCCCCACGTCCTCAAGTCCATTCTCTATGTCTGCATCTTTATTCCAGTCCTGCCCCTAGGTTCTTCAGAACCATTTTTTTTTTTTAGATTACATATATATGTGTTAGCATATGGTATTTGTTTTTCTTTTCCTGACTTACTTCACTCTGTATGACACTCTAGGTCCAACCATCTCACAACAAATAACTCAATTTCATTTCCTTTTATGGGTGAGTAATATTCCATTGTATATATGTGCCACATCTTCTTTATCCATTCATCTATCAATGGACATTTACATTGGTTCCATATCCTGGCTATTGTAAATGGTGCTGCAATGAACATTGTGGTACATGACTCTTTTTGAATTATGGTTTCCTCAGGGTATATGCCCAGTAGTGGGATTGCTGGGTCATTTGGTAGTTCTGTTTTTAGTTTTTTAAGGAACCTCCATACTGTTCTCCATAGTGGTTGCACCAATTTACATTCCCACCAACAGTGCAAGAGGATTCCCTTTTCTCCACACCCTCTCCAGCATTTATTGTGTGTAGATATTTTGATGATGGCCATTCTGACCTGTGTGAGGTGATACCTCATTGTAGTTTTGATTTGCATTTCTCTAATGATTAGTGATGTTGAGCATCCTTTCATGGCAATCTGTATATCCTTTATTGGCAATCTGTATATCTTCTTTGGAGAAATGTTTATTTAGGTCTTCTGCCCGTTTTTGGATTGGGTTGTTTGTGTTTTTGATATTGAGCTGCATGAGCTGCTTGTATATTTTGGAGATTAATCCTTTGTCAGTTGCTTCATTTGCAAATATTTTCTCCCATTCTGAGGGTTGTCATTTTGTCTTATTTATGGTTTCCTTTGCTGTGCAAAAGCTTTTAGGTTGCATTAGATCCCATTTGTTTATTTTTGTTTTTATTTTTGTTTTTATTTCCATTTCTCTAGGAGGTGGGTCAAAAAGGATCTTGCTGTGATTTATGTCATAGAGTGTTCTGCCTATATTTTCCTCTAAGAACTTTATAGTGTCTGGCCTTACATTTAGGTCTTTAATCCATTTTGAGTTTATTTTTGTATATGGTGTTAGGGAGTGTTCTCATTTCATTCTTTTATATGTAGCTGTCCATTTTTCCCAACACCACTTATTGAAGAGGCTGTCTTTTCTCCATTGTATATTCTTGCCTCCTTTATCAAAAATAAGGTGACCATATGTGCATGGGTTTATCTCTGGGCTTTCTATCCTCTTCCATTAATCTATATTTCTGTTTTTGTGCCAATCCCATACTGTCTTGATTACTGTAGCTTTGTAGTATAGTCTGATAGTATACTGTAGTATAGTCTGATGTCTGGGTCCTCCAGCTGTCCTCCAGCTCCGTTTTTCTTTCTTAAGCTTGCTTTGGCTCTTTGGGGTCTTTTGTGTTTCCATACACATGGTGAAATTTTTGTTCTAGTTCTGTGAAAAATGCCATTGGTAGTTTGATAGGGATTGCATTGAATCTGTAGATTGCTTTGGGTAGTGTAGTCATTTTCACAATGTTGATTCTTCCAGTCCAGGTACATGTTTGTATCATCTGTTTGTATCATCTTTAATTTCTTTCATCAGTGTCTTGTAGTTTTCTGCATACGGGTCTTTTTTCTCCTTATGTAGGTTTATTCCTAGGTATTTTATTCTTTTTGTTGCAGTGGTAAATGGGAGTGTTTCCTTAATTTCTCTTTCAAATTTTTCATCAGTGTATAGGAATGCAAGAGATTTCTGTGCATTAATTTTGTATCCTGCTACTTTACCAAATTCATTGATTAGCTCTAGTAGTTTTCTGGTAGCATCTTTAGGATTCTCTATGTATAGTATCATGTCATCTGCAAACAGTGACAGTTTTACTTCTTCTTTTCCAGTTTGGATTTCTTTTATTTCTTTTTCTCCTCTGATTTCTGTGGCTGAAACTTCCAAAACTATGTTGAATAGTAGTAGTGAGAGTGGGCAACCTTGTCTTGTTCCTGATCGTAGAGGAAATGGTTTCAGTTTTTCACCATTGAGAACAATGTTGGCTGTGGTTGTGTCATGTATGACCTTTATTATGTTGAGCTAAGTTCCCTCTATGCCTCCTTTCTGGAGGGTTTTTATCATAAATGGGTGTTAAATTTTGTCAAAAGCTTTTTCTGCATCTATTGAGATGATCATATGGTTTTAATTCTTCAGTTTGTTAATATGGTTTATCATGTCGATTGATTTGTGTATACTGAAGAATCCTTGCATTCCTGGGATAAACCCCACTTGATCATGGTGTATGATCCTTTTAATGTGCTGTTGGATTCTGTTTGCTAGTATTTTGTTGAGGATTTTTCCATCTGTGTTCATCAGTGATATTGGCCTGTAGTTTCTTTGTGACATCTTTGTTTGGTTTTGGTGTCAGGGTGATGGTGCCCTCGTAGAATGAGTTTGGGAGTGTTCCTCTCTGCTATACTTTGGAAGAGTTTGAGAAGGATAGGTGTTAGCTCTTCTCTAAATGTTTGATAGAATTTGCCTGTGAAGCCATCTGGTCCTGGGCTTTTGTTTGTTGGAATATTTTTAATCACAGTCTCAATTTCAGTGCTTGTGATTGGTCTGTTCATATTTTCTATTTTTTCCTGGTTCAGTCTCGGAAGGTTGTGCTTTTCTAAGAATTTGTCCATTTCTTTCAGGTTGTCCATTTTATTGGCATATAGCTGCTTGTAGTAATCTCTCACGATCCTTTGTATTTCTGCAGTGTCAGTTGTTACTTCTCCTTTTTCATTTCTAATCCTATTGATTTGAGTGTTCTCCCTTTTTTTCTTGATGAGTCTGGCTAATGGTTTATCAATTTTGTTTATCTTCTCAAAGAACCAGCTTTTAGTTTTATTGATCTTTGCTGTTGTTTCCTTCATTTGTTTTTCATTTATTTCTGATCTGATCTTTATGATTTCTTTGCTTCTGCTAACTTCGGTTTTTTTTTTTTTCTTGTTTCTCTAATTGCTTTATGTGTAAGGTTAGGGTGTTTATTTGAGATGTTTCTTGTTTCTTGAGGAGGATTGTATTGCTATAAACTTCCCTCTTAGAACGGTTTTTCCTGCATCCCATAGGTTTTGGGTCGTCGTGTTTTCATTGCCATTTGTTTCTAGGTATTTTTTGATTTCCTCTTTGATTTCTTCAGTGATCTCTTGGTTATTTACTAGTGTATTGTTTAGCCTCCATGTGTTTTTATTTTTTACAGATTTTTTCCTGTAATTGATACCTAGTCTCATACTGTTGTGGTCAGAAAAGAAACTTGATACGATTTCATTTTCTTAAGTTTACCAAGGCTTGATTTGTGACCCAAGATATGATCTGTCTTGGAGAATGTTTCATGAGCACCTGAGAAGAAAGTGTTTTCTGTTGTTTTTGGATGGAATGTCCTATATATATATCAATTAAGTCCATCTTTTTTAATGTAGCATTTCAAGCTTGTTTTTCCTTATTTATTTTCATTTCAGATGATCTGTCCATTGGTGAAAGTGGGGTGTTAAAGTCTCCTACTATGATTGTGTTACTGTCGATTTCCCCTTTTATGGCTGTTAGCATTTGCCTAATGTTTTGAGGTGCTCCTATGTTGGGTGCATAAATATTTATAATTGTTACATCTTCTGGATTGATCCCCTGATCGTTATGTAGTGTCCTTCTTTGTGTCTTGTAACATTCTTTATTTTAAAGTCTATTTTGTCTGATATGAGAATTGCTACTCTAGCTTTATTTTGATTTCCATTTGTATGGAATATCTTTTTCCATCCCGTCACTTTCAGTCCCTAGGTCTGAAGTGGGTCCTTTGTAGACAGCCTATAGAAGGGTCTTGTTTTTGTATCCATTCAGCGCGTCTCTGTCTTTTGGTTGGACCATTTAATCCATTTACATTAAGGCAGTTATCGATATGTATGTTCCTATTACCATTTTCGTGATTGTTTTGGGTTTGTTATGGTAGGTCTTTTCCTTCTCTTGTGTTTCCTGCCTAGAGAAGTTCCTTCAGCATTTGTTGTAAAGCTGGTTTGGTGGTGCTGAGTTCTCTTAGCTTTTGCTTGTCTGTAAAGGTTTTAATTTCTCCGTTGAATCTGAATGAGATCCTTTCTGGTTAGAGTAATCTTGGTTGTAGGATTTTCCCTTTCATCACTTTAAATATGTCCTGCCACACCCTTCTGGCTTATAGAGTTTCTGCTGAGAAATCAGCTGTTAACCTTATGGTGATTCCCCTATATGTTATTTGTTGCTTTTCCCTTGCTGCTTCTAATGTTTTTTCTTTGTATTTAATTAAAAACATTAAAAAAAATTTTGGCTGCATTGGGTCTTCGTTGCTGCGTGCGGGCTTTTCTCTAGTTGCGATGAGTGGGGGTTACTCTTCATTTTGGTGCACTGGCTTCTCATTGCGGTGGTTTCTTTTGTTGCGGAGCACAGTCTCTAGGCACACGGGCTTCAGTAGTTGTGGGTCATGGGCTCTATAGTGCAGGCTTAGTAGTTGTGGCACACAGGCTTAGTTGCTCCGTGGCATGTGGGATCTTCCTGGGCCAGGGCTCAAACCCCTGTCTCCTGCACTGGCAGGTGGATTTTTAACCACTGTTCCACCAGTGAAGCCCTGTATTTAATTTTTGATAGTTTGATTAATATGTGTCTTGGCGTGTTTCTTCTTGTATTTATCCTGTATGGGACTCTGCACTTTCTGGACTTGACTGACCATTTCCTTTCCCATATTTGGGAAGTTTTCAGTTATAATGTCTTCAAATATTTTCTCAGTCCCTTTCTTTTTCTCTTCTTCTTCTGGGACCGTTATAATTCGAATGTTGGTGTGTTTACTGTTGTCCCACAGGTCTCTGAGACTGTCCTCAGTTCTGTTCATTATTTTGTCTTTATTCTGCTTTGTGGTAGTTATTTCCACTATTTTATCTTCCAGGTCACTTATCTGTTCTTCTGTCTCAGTTATTCTGCTATGGATCCATTCTAGAGAATTTTTAATTTCATTTTTTGTGTTCATCATTGTTTGTTTGCTCTTTAGTTCTTCTAGGTCCTTGTTAATCGTTTCTTCTGTTTTCTCCATTCTGTTTCCAAGATTTTGGATCATCTTTACTATCATTACTCTGAATTCTGTTTCAGGTAGACTGCCTATTTCCTCTTCTTTTTTTTGGTCTAGTGGGTTTTTACCTTGCTCTTTCATCTGCTGTGTATTTCTCTGTCTTCTCATTTTGCTTAATTTACTGTGTTTGGGGTTTCCATTTCACAGGATGCAGGTTCATAATTCCCAATGTTTTTGCTGTCTGCTCCTAGTGGGTAAGGTTCGTTTAGTGGGTTGTGTAGGCTTCCTGGTGGAGGGAACTGGTGCCTGTGTTCTGGTGGATGAGTCTGGATCTTGTCTTTCTGGTGGGCAGGACTGCATCCCAAGGTGTGTTTTGGGGTGTCTGTGGCCTTATTATGATTTTAGGCAGCCTCTCTGCTAATGGTTGGGTTTGTGTTCCTGTCTTGGTTGTTGTTTGGCATGGGGTGTCCAGCACTGTAGCTTACTCGTTGTTGAGTGGAGCTGGTTCTTAGCATTGAGATGGAGATCTCTGGGAGAGCTTTCGCCATTTTATATTACATGGAGCTGGGAGGTCTCTGTTGGACCAATGTCCTGAACTCGGCTCTCCCATCTAAGAGGCTCCGTCCTGACACCCAGCCAGAGCACCAAGACCTTGTCAGCCACGTGGCTCAGGGGAAAAGGGAGAAAAAAAATGAAATAAAAAGTAAAATAAAATAAAATAAAGTTATTAAAATAAAAATTAAAAAATATTGTAAAAAATAAAAAAATAAGGAAGAAAGAAGAGAGCAACCACACCAATAAACAAATGCACCAATGATAACAAGTGCTAAAAACTATACAAAAAAACCAAAAAAAACAAAACAGGCGGAACCCTAGGACAGATGGTGAAAGCAAAGCTATATAGACAAAATCACTAAAAGAAGCATACACATACACACTCACAAAAAGAGAAAAAGGAAAAAATATATATATATAAAAGGAAGAGAGCAACCAAATCAGTAAACAAATCTACCAGTGATAGTAAGCTCTAAATACTAAATGAAGATCAACATAAAACCGGAAACAAATTAGATGCAGGAAGCAAAGTCCAAGTCTGCAGTTGCTCCTAAAGTCCACCGCCTCAATTTTGGGATGATTTGTTGTCGATTCAGGTATTTCAGAGATGGAGGGTACATCAAGTTGATTGTGGAGATTTAATCCACTGCTCCTGAGGCTGCTGGGAGAGATTTCCCTTTCTCTTCTTTGTTCACGCAGCTCCTGGGGTTCAGCTTTGGATTTGGCCCCGCCTCTGCATGTAGGTCACCTGAGGTGGTCTGTTCCCTGCGCAGACAGGATGGTGTTAAAGTCGCAGCTGATTAGGGGACTCTGGGTCACTTAGGCCGGTGGGAGGGAGGGGTACGGAATGTGGGGCGAGCCTGCAGTGACAGAAGCCAGCATGATGTTGCACCAGCTTGAAGCATGCCGTGTGTTCTCCCGGAAAAGTTGTCCCTGTATCACGGGACCCTGGCAGTGGCAGGCTGCACAGGCTCCCCGGAAGGGAGGTGTGGATAGTGACCTGTGCTCGCACACAGGCTTCTTGGTGGCGGCAGCAGCAGCCTTAGCGTCTCATGCCCGTCTCTGGGGTCTGCGCTGATAGCCGTGGCCCACGCCCATCTCTGGAGCTCATTTAGGTGGTGCTCTGAATCCCCTCTCCTTGCGCACCCTGAAACAATAATCTCTTGTCTCTTAGGGAGATCCAGACTTTTCCCCAGACTCCCTCCAGGCTAGCTGTGGCACACTAGCCCCCTTCAGGCTGTGTTCACACAGCCAACCCCAGTGTGGACTTCTAAAATTGGGTTTCTTTTCCAGAACATGATTCACTTTACGTGTAACCCCACTACATTTCTTTCTTTCTTTTATTTTTTAAAATAAATTTATTTATGTATTTATTTATTTATGGCTGTGTTGGGTCTTCGTTGCTGTGCACGGGCTGTCTCTAGTTGCACTGAGCAGGGGCTACTCTTTGTTGTGGTGCTCAAGCTTCTCATTGCAGTGGCTTCTCTTATTGCGGAGCATGGGCTCTAGGTGTGCGGGCTTTGGTAATTGTGCCTCATGGGCTTCAGTAGTTGTGGCTTGTGGGCTCTAGAGCGCAGGCTCAGTAGTCGTGGCGCACGGGCTTAATTGCTCTGCGGCATGTGTGACCTTCTTGGCCCAGGGCTTGAACCCGTGTCCCCTGCATTGGCAGGCGGAGTTTTAACCCCTGTGCCACCAGGGAAGCCCAGCTTTCTTTCCTTTATTATTTTTGACTAGTTTTTCTTCATACTTTATTTTTTCTTGCTGTTTTGTCCTTTCTGCACATTTTTGAGTGAGAACTATTAAGTCACACAAGTTAAAAGATAAATAATTTCATGCTGGAGTTCACATTCTAAAGATTACCAATTATCTATTTTTATAGTATTTATTTATAATCTGAAAGGAGGAAGGTGGCCCTGTAATTTATTTCAAATTGGTATCCATCAGTTACTTTCCCAGATCTGCTTCCAGTGGAATCAAAATTGTTCTAGTTCATCAGTTATTATTTTTCCCTTGATTCAGTGTAAACGTATCCTAATGCCTCCTGCCTCCTATTGCACATGCTTATGCTTTGTTTGCAGAGTGAGGTTATTGGTACCAGGAGCTCCTGGAGAGATACATGGAGGAGGGTAGCCTGATCGTGTGTGGTCATCTACTCATTTCTTGTGATCTTATCACAGGGCCTTTGGGAAGGAACTATGACTCAGTGTACCATTTTACTTTTGGTATCTTAGCATAGTGAGTAGCACAAAGTAGGCACTTAATGTAGAGAGAATGAAAATGTAAGCTCCACGTGGCCAAGGACCAAGCCTGCCTTGTTCTGCATTATGTGCTCACCCCTTAGCACAGTTACATAGTAGGTGATCAATAAATATATATTGACTGAGTCAGGAATTGGTGTCAGATTTGTTTGGGTCCCTGCTCTTTTATTCTCTGATATTCATAGTTTGAATTTACAAATAAAATCTTGATTTGGCTATCCAAATGTGCAGGCTGATTTCTGTGATAGAAAGGTTACATTTTATATAAGATACTGCTTTGTAATTTATTGTTTTCCTCTTACCTTCAAACCTGCCACACAATTTTAAAATAGTTTTTATAATTAGGATGACTTGAGTTGTATTTATTCACCTGGTTGCTATGGATGAGTGATTAGTGACTTTGTATAAGCTAAAATATATGCAAATTTAAGAATGATTTTGGATGAATTCATGTATGATCAAACCATAACAAGTTGTGAGAGGAAAGAGAGGTATTTAGAGTATAGGTCATTATGTGGTTGAGGTCAGTAGCACCAAAAACCTTTTACTTGCAGGTGTTTTATACCAGGTGGCAAATATGATTTCAGTGAACTCTGAAAGCTTATTTAAAAATATTCTCAGTTTATGTACTTTAGCAATGAACCAGATGTGCCTGCTACTTAAGCAATAATTTTCTCAGGAGCAGCGTTTTGAACCTAAATGACTTGCATGGTTACTAGAAGAATTGAGTTCACTAGTTCACTAGGAATAAAAATTATTCCTTTTTTGCCGGGGATGGTCACATTATTATTGCTTAAAGGAAATTTTGGCAGAGGAAGTGGATGCTAGGTGCTTATTAGTATGGTAGTTTTAAACATTTAAGGTGTGAACAAAACACCAGATCATCCCAATGGTTCTTTATAGAAAAAGAAATACCTTAACTTTAATGAAGTGTGAATGCCATAGCACTTTAAGCAGTTTATTTGATATGACTTGACATAGAAGTATAATATTCATTTCTTCATTTCTGTATAGCTTTAGTATTCTAATGATAGTGAGAAGCTTCTAAAAGCGTTCTGTTATGAGGTAGAGGTGTGGTTCACAATTCGGGTAGGACAGGACTGTACTGAGACTTTGCTTTTAAGCCTCTGAAAATAGTGACCCCTTATCTGCAAGGCAGCTTTTATTTTCCCCCTTGGCTTGGGGCAGAATCTGCACACCTTCAGATTGGCACACCTCCCACAGCTCCCACATGCTCTTTGAGAATCTCTCAGTAGAAAAATATTTGTCCTTACCGTTGTGCAGGAGATGGCAGCAGTGCCCTGATGAGCAGTGGAGTTGTGAGTGTGAGAAGGGAAAGGGCAGTGGCTTTCAGGTCTTTACCTGTATTTAAAATGTCCTTTCACAGAAATTGCACTAGTTCCAACTTCCTCTTTGCTTCCCTTTTTAACTATTTGTTTAATAAACGCAAAGTTATTTTTTCATTTCAACATTAAAAAAAATCTCAAACCTAAAAGGCAACATAACATTTCTTCTTAGTCAATAATAATCTAAGTGCTTTTCTTAATTTTAGTACCTTTTCAATGTCCTGGAGAAGCAATCAAAAAATGTATAGAAATATAGAATGTTAGCCCTAGAAAGGATCTTAGAAATTGAATCTAACCCCTGTCTTTTTATAGATGAGGAAACTGAGGACCAGAAGTGAGTTGATCAAAGTCATGCAGCTATTTGTAGACATAGAGAGGACACCACCTCAGGGCCCCTGACTCTCGTTACCATGCTCCTTCCTGGGTGCCACAGTGACCGAATAGAGTAGCAGTATAGGGGGGAGTTTATATTGGAAAAGAATTGGAGGTGTAAAATTCTGGGAACCTGAATTTAATGCAACTTATGTTAATGTATTTTTCCCCTTTAATTTACATTGTAATCATGCATGCTACCTTACAACTGGGATAGCTGTGGCGTCATCGTATTTGAAGCTTTCCTAGTTTCTATCCTGCTGCTATCCCTAGTTATTTAGTGAAGGTGAAGGTCCATGCATGCAGGGCACAGGGAACAGCCAAGAGAACACATTATATTTTCATTCTGTCAATATATTTGCTACTTTTATTCTAAGAGCCACAGATATATAGAAGCAAGTTTTTCTATTTGTACTATCCGTTTTTTTTTTTTGAGTCTAAATCCTCTGGTTATCTAAGTCTCTTTGACCTGATTATTAAAATATATTTAAGCAAGCATAGGTTTGTGTGTTTAAAGCCAGTTTATTAATTACTTAAATAGTCAAGTGGTCAGGTTAGTTGTTATATGAATTGTCAGTATTTTTTTCCTGTTTGAACTAAAGTACTTACTATGGGTGAGTAGAAAGGTAAGAATTTCCAAGGCTCTTCAGACTTTCAAGATGTTTTCAAAAGCATGTAATATTCTGTCATAGTCTGAATCGGCTACATAAAAGAATTGCAGTCAGTTATAATATATCGATCGGTGCACAAACAGAGAAGAATCTTACTTGGAGCAGCAGGGACTAAACTGCAAAAGTGTGGTTTGTTTATTGTGATGGGAAAGAGAGCAAGACTAGTTTTACCCCATAGTATCTATACATTAAAGTGACTTCTAAGGACCATCTTTCTTTTTTAAATATTAGAAACCAACTGAAGTTCAAAGAAGAAAATAGTTCATCATCTACTTTCTCAACATCTAGAATGAACCATTTTTAGCATTTTGGTAAACCTGCTTTTTTATGTCTCTCTATATTTTAATAATTATTCAAGTGACATATGGGTGTTTATTAAATGATTAAAACAATACCGCAGATAACTATTTAAAATGCTTTTATATGCATACATTTATATAGAAAATATATTTAGTGAGAGTTTTTAAATGATATTATACTGTATATGTAGCTGTCTTTATATCCTCTGCACTTAGCATTGGTGTTTAGCAGGCAGTAAATAAATGTTTACTGAATTAAAAATTGAGAATTAACATGGTAAAGTTTGTGTATACTCCATCCAAACTGAACTTCTTTTAGTTTCTATAATAACCGTATTTTATTTTGCTCTGAAGACTTCATACATGCTGCTCCTTTTGCTGAAGAGCCCAGGTCTCACCTCAAATGCCATTTCCTTTGAGAGACCTTCCTGAATCATTTTCTGATGGATAGACTTCCTTGCTCCATGTTCCTGTGCTCCAGAGACATTGGCCCATTTTAATGCTCATTTCCATTGGAAATATTTGTTTAAGGGCAGTCTTCCCTGGCACTTTGTAACTCCTTGAGTGCAAGGACCGTATCTACTTTTCACTCCTGTATCCCTAACACCCACCTTATGACCTTGTACTTATTAGAAGTTTGAGGAATTGAATCATGAGCATGTTTTTAGTACTTTGGAATGCAATCCAAGGGAATGACAAAATAACAGTGCTTGGATAGGTCACAACTACCCCTTGACAGTTTTCTTGTCTCCTCTCCTCTCCCCAGCCCTTGCCCATCCATTTTCAATCCTGTCAGTTTAACTTCCAAAATAGGTATAAGTTTGCCCATGTTGGTCCCTCTCCACCACCACCACCACCACCATAATCCATCCTACCATCATCTCTTGCCCTGGACTGCTAGAATAATCCGGTCTCCCTGTATCTATCTAGTCCTGTTCAAGAAATAAAACAGACAAAAATTATAGTCTGTTACACAGTGTGAATAAGTATTGTTTTGAGAAACTGGTGAACAAACTGGTCATTTGTCTTTTCCAGCCAGGAAGATTCTTCATCTGTTGGACTGAGTTTGGGTCCATTGGATCTTCTAGGGTAGCATATTTTGATCTCACTATTTTGTTTTTCATTGCTTGAGACAGTTTAAGGATTGCCTTAGCTAGGCAATCTGAAATCTGAAAATTAATCAAGTTACAGGGCTAAGTGAGGGTTGATAATTTTCTGTATTGAATTCATATGCAGTGATTTTTTTTTCTTGATTTTTTGTAGATTTCATTGTTGTATTAGTTAGGATCAGTCTGGCTGCTATAACATAGGCCCTATAGCATTGGCTTAAATATGATGGAAAATGATTTACCTCTTAATTAACAGCTCGAGTGTAAGCGATGCAGGGCAATGACAGTGTCTGCATGGTGCTGGGGACCTAGGACCCTTCTATTTTGTTGCTTTGCCATGTTTAACTTGAGATGGCTACTCCTGATCCTACAACCACGTCCTTATCACAGGTATCACAAAATGGGAACAGAAAGTGGAGGGCATACTTCTTTTAAGGGCACAGTGTGTAAGTATGTAATTGCTGCTCATATGCCATTCATCATACATAGTCACATGGTCACACTTAGCTGCAAGGGAGGCTGGGCAGCCATGTGTCCCACTAGAACTTCTATTATTGCAGAAGAGAACAGATATCAGGGCTTTAAGGAGCATCTCCACCATAGTCAGCAACAGGAAAGGATTTACTTTTGGAATGCTTATTTTTTTCCTAACTCATTGCTTTGTGAGGAGAAGTTTTCTATTGAAATTTACTTGAGCTACTGAAAAGAGTTAACCTAAGTTAATGTATTTGCCTTTGGGATTTTAAGTCAAATTTATTCCAATGGTTATAGGGATGAGTGTGAAACATATTGAGATGAGGTTGCTTTTTCTTAACTCTTATTTTTCTTGGGCTGTTTTTATGTTTTTCTTTTTCACCTTTTTGAGGCTAATTTCATATTTGTTTTCTTTGTGCTTTTAGGTATGGCACTGTCTCAAGGCTGGGTGAAGAGATACTTCAAGGCATTTTGTAAAGGCTTCTTTGTGGCGGTGCCTGTGGCAGTGACTTTCCTGGATCAGGTTGCCTGTGTGGCAAGAGTGGAAGGAGCATCAATGCAGGTGAGACTAATATGACTTCGTTCTTTAAAGCACATGCTTCACTGTTTCTCAGGCATTAGAAATGATATTTCTGTGTATTATTTCTATGCTGGAACTGAAAGGTTTTAAAAAGGCCTTGAACTGAAATTTAACATTGCTAAATTTCTTTACAAGGTTTTTTAATGTAGTCATATTAAAATCAGAGCAGAGGTGAATAAAATTAGCTATCAGATAGTTCTCTGTATCTGTGGCTTTTTTTTTTTGGAATTGTAAATGGAGATTCTAAAGAAATTTTACTACATGATACCATTTTTTGTGACTGTGGCTTGAGATTTTAAGATTTTTAAGTTATCCATATTTGAATACATACTTAAATATCCTTTTAGGATCAAATTATTAGTACAGCTGCAAGATGGATTTGGCTCAAATTCAGTTACTCTATTGTTACACACACACACACACACACACACACACACACACACACACATACATACACACACTTCTGATAGGTAGAAAAGTCTAGAGCACTGATCTCAGATATTCTAGTGTATTCTTTAAGCCTGTTGCTGATTGAAAACATTAAGTGCTATTTACATTGAAAGAAATTTGGAGTGGAGATTTCCAAAAGTTATATGCAAATAGTCTTCTGGAGTAACTTAGAGAAAACTCGATTATTCGAAAATTGATGTCTGGAACCTAGCTGTTTAAGTAAGTTTATGCAACTAAGAAGAATTTGCATTTTGTAATATAATTTGTTTTCTTCTGTTATTAGCATGTATTAAGTTCATGCGTTGTGCTCAATATGTGTATAAAACATAAATAAAATGAATGTATAAGCTTCTAAAAGCTTAAAATTATACAGAGAATAAACAGCTTACTTTTTTTCTTTTTGTCTTAGAACTGGGTGAGGGCATAGACATCAGCTCTGAGGAGTTAGAATGAATTTGCTTTTTTAAAAATTTTTTGAATTTTATTTTATTTATTTTTTTGTACAGAAGGTTCTTATTAGTCATCAATTTTATACACATCAGTGTATACATGTCAATCCCAATTGCCCAGTTCATCCCACCACCATCCCCACCCCCTGCCACTTTCCCCCCTTGGTGTCCATACATTTCTTCTCTACATCTGTGTCTCAATTTCTGCCCTACAAACCGGTTCATCTGTACCATTTTTCTAGGTTCCACATATATGTGTTAATATACAATATTTGTTTTTCTGTTGCCGACTTACTTCGCTCTGTATAACAGCCTCTAGATCCATCCACATCTCTACAAATGACCCAATTTCGTTCCTTTTTATGGCTGAGTAATATTCGATTGTAGATATGTACCATATTTTCTTTATCCATTCATCTGTCGATGGGCATTTAGGTTGCTTCCATGACCTGGCTATTGTAAATAGTGCTGCAGTGAATATTGGGGTGCATGTGTCTTTTTGAATTATGGTTTTCTCTAGGTATATGCCCAGTAGTGGGATTGCTGGGTCGTATGGTAGTTCTATTTCTAGTTTTTTAAGGAACCTCCATACTGTTCTCCATAGTGGCTGTATCAATTTACAATCCCACCAACAATGCAAGAGGTTTCCCTTTACTCCGCACCCTCTCCAGCATTTGTTGTTTGTAGATTTTCTGATGATGCCCATTCTAACTGGTGTGAGGTGATATCTCATTGTAGTTTTGATTTGCATTTCTCTAATAATTAGTGATGTTGAGCAGCTTTTCATGTGCTTCTTGGCCATCTGTATGTCCTCTTTGGAGAAATGTCTATTTAGGTTTTCTGCCCATTTTTGGATTGGTTTGTTTTTTTAATAATGAGCTGCGGGCTTCCCTGGTGACGCAGTGGTTGGGAGTCCGCCTGCGATGCAGGGGACACGGGTTCGTGCTCCAGTCTGGGAAGATCCCATGTGCCGCGAAGCGGCTGGGCCCATGAGCCATGGCTGCTGAGCCTGTGCTTCCGGAGCCTGTGCTCTGCAACGGGAGAGGCCACAAGAGTGAGAGGCCCATGTACTGCAAAAAAAAAAAAATATATATATATATATAGAGAGAGAGAGAGAGAGCTGTTTATATATTTTGGAGATTAATCCTTTGTCCTTTGATTCGTTTGCAAATATTTTCTCCCATTCTGAGGGTTGTCTTTTCATCTTGTTTATGGTTTCCTTTGCTGTGCAAAAGCTTTGAAGTTTCATGAGGTCCCTTTGTTTATTTTTGTTTTTATTTCCATTACTCTATGAGGTAGATCAAAAAAGATCCTGCTGTGATTTATATCAAAGAGCGTTCTTCCTATGTTTTCCTCTTAGAGTTTTAGAGTGTCCGGTCTTACATTTAGGTCTCTAATCCATTTTGAGTTTATTTTTGTCTATGCTGTTAGGGAGTGTTCTAATTTCATTCTTTTACATGTAGCTGTCCAGTTTTCCCAGCACCACTTATTGAAGAGACTGTCTTTTCTCCATTGTATATCCTTGCCTCTTTTGTCATAGATTAGTTGACCATAGGTGCGTGAGTTTATCTCTGGGCTTTATATCTTGTCCCATTGATCTATATTTCTGTTTTTGTGCCAGTACCATATTGTCTTGATGACTGTAGCTTTGTAGTATAGTCTGAAGTCAGGGAGCCTGATTCCTCCAGCTCTGCTTTTTTCCCTCAAGACTGCGTTGGCTATTCAGGGTCTTTTGTGTCTCCATACAGATTTTAAGATTTTTTGTTCTAGTTCTGTAAAAAATGCCATTGGTAATTTGATAGGAATTGCACTGAATCTGTAGATTGCTTTGGGTAGTATAGTCGTTTTCACAATATTGATTCTTCCAATCCAAGAACATGGTATATCTCTCCATCTGTTGGTATCATCTTTAATTTCTTTCATCAGTGTCTTATAGTTTTCTGCATACAGGTCTTTTGTCTCCCTAGGTAGGTTTATTCCTAGGTATTTTATTCTTTTTGTTGCAGTGGTAAATGGGTGTGTTTCCTTAATTTCTCTTTCAGATTTTTCATCATTAGTGTATAGGAATGCAAGAGATTTCTGTGCATTAATTTGTATCTTGCAAGTTTACCAAATTCATTGA
Source organism: Aethalodelphis obliquidens (assembly GCF_003676395.1). NCBI lineage: Eukaryota > Metazoa > Chordata > Mammalia > Artiodactyla > Delphinidae > Aethalodelphis > Aethalodelphis obliquidens. The sequence goes on from NW_020837949.1 coordinate 37,336,358, forward strand.
TTAGCTCTAGTAGTTTTCTGGTGGCATTTTTAGGATTCTCTATGTATAGTATCATGTCATCTGCAAACAGTAACAGTTTTACTTCTTCTTTTCCAATTTGTATTCCTTTTATTTCTTTTTCTTCTCTGATAGCCATGGCTAAGACTTCCAACACTATGTTGAATAATAGTGGAGAGAGTGGACATCCTTGTCTTGTTCCTGATCTTGGAGGAAATGCTTTCAGATTTTCACCATTGAGAATGATGTTTGCTGTGGGTTTGTCGTATATGGCCTTTATTATGTGGATGTAGGTTCCCTCTGTGCCCACTTTCTGGAGATTTTTTTATCATAAATGGGTGTAGAATTTTGTCAGAAGCTTTTTCTGCATCTATTGACATGATCATATGGATTTTATTCTTCAGTTTGTTAATATGGTGTTTCACACTGATTGATTGGCATATATTGAAGAATCCTTGCATCCCTGGGATAAATCCCACTTGATCATGGTGTATGATCCTTTTAATGTGTTGTTGGATTCTGTTTGCTAGTATTTTGCTGAGGATTTTTGCATCTATATTCATCAGTGATATTGCTCTGTAATATTCTTTTCTTGTAGTGTCTTTGTCTGGTTTTGGTATCAGGGTGATGGTGACCTCATAGAATGAGTTTAGGAGTGTTCCTTCCTCTGCAGTTTTTTGCAAGACTTTGAGAAGGATGGGTGTTAGCTCGTCTCTAAATGTTTGATAGAATTCACCTGTGAAGCCATCTGGTCCTGGGCTTTTGTTTGTTGGAAGATTTTTAATCACAGTTTCAATTTCTTTACTTGTGATTGGTCAGTTCATATTTTCTGTTTCTTCCTGGTTCAGTTTGGAAGGTTATACCTTTCTAAGAATTTGTCCATTTCTTCCAGGTTGTCCATTTTATTGGCATAGAGTTGCTTGTAGTAGTCTCTTAGGATGCTTTGTATTTCTGCGGTGTCTTCTCCTTTTTCCTTTGTAATTTTATTGATTTGAGTCCTCTCCCTCTTTTTCTTGATGAGTCTGGCTAATGGTTTATCAATTTTGTTTATCTTCTCAAAGAACGAGCTTTTAGTTTTATGGATCTCTGCTGTTGTTTTCTTTGTTTCTATTTCATTTATTTCCACTCTGATCTTTATGATTTCTTTCCTTCTGCTAACTTTGGGTTTTTTTGGTTCTTCTTTCTCTAGTTCCTTTAGGTGTAAGGTTAGATTGTTTATATGAGATTTTTGTTGTTTCTTGAGGTAGGCTTGTATTGCTATAAACTTCCCTCTTAGAACTGCTTTAGCTCCATCCCATAGGTTTTGGCTCGCCATGTTTTCATTGTCTATTGTTTCTAGGCATTTTTTGATTTCCTCTTTGATTTCTTCAGTGATCTCTTGGTTTTTTAGTGACGTATTGTTTCGCCTCCATGTGTTTGTGTTTTTTTCCCTGTAATTGATTTCTAATCTCATAGTGTTGTGGTCTGAAAAGATGCTTGATATGATTTCAGTTTTCTTAAATTTACTGAGGCTTGATTTGTGACCCAAGATGTGATCTATCCTGGAAAATGTTCCGTTCGCACTTGAGAAGAAGGTGTAATCTGCTGTTTTTGGATGGAATGTCCTGTAAATATCAATTAAATCTATCTGGTCTGTTGTGTCGTTTAAAGCTTGTGTTTCCGTATTAATTTTCTCTTTGGTTGATCTGTTTATTGGTGTAAGTGAGGTGTTAAAGTCCCCCACTATTATTGTGTTACTGTCGATTTCCTCTTTTATAGCTGTTAGCAGTTGCCTTAATATTGAGGTGCTCCTATGTTGGGTGCATATATGTTTATAATTGTTATATCTTCTTAGATTGATCCCTTGATCATTATGTAGTGTCCTTCCTTTTCTCTTGTAACATTCTTTATTTTAAAGTCTATTTTATCAGATATGAGTATTGCTACTCCAGCTTTCTGTTGATTTTAATTTGCATGGAATATCTTTTTCCATCCCCTCACTTTCAGTTTTTATGTGTCCCTAGGTCTGAAGTGGGTCCCTTGTAGATATCATATATATGGGTCTTGTTTTTGTATCCATTCATCAAGCCTGTGTCTTTTTGTTGGAGCATTTAATCCCTTCACGTTTAAGGTAATTATTGATATGTATGTTCCTACTACCATTTTCTTAATTGTTTTGGGTTTGTTTGTGTATGTCCTTTTCTTCTCTTGTGTTTCCCACTTAGAGAAGTTCCTTTAGCATTTGTTGTATAGCTGGCTTGGTGGTGCTGAATTGTCTTAGCTTTTGGTTGTCTGTAAAGCTTTTGATTTCTCCATTGAATCTGAGTGAGATCCTTGCCAGGTAGAGTGATCTTGCTTGTAGTTTCTCCCCTTTCATCACTTTAAGTATATCATGCTACTCTCTCTGGCTTATAGAGTTTCTGCTGAGAAATTAGCTGTTAACCTTATGGGAGTTCCCTTGTATGTCATTTGTCGTTTTTTCCTTCCTGCTCTCAATAATTTTTCTTTGTCTTTAATTTTTGCCAATTTGATTACTGTGTGTCTTGGCGTGTTTCTCCTTGGGTTTATCCTGTATGGGACTCTCTGCACTTTCTGGACTTGGGTGGCTATTTCCTTTCCCATGTTAGGGAAGTTTTTGACTATAATCTCTTCAAATATTTTTTCGGGTCCTTTCTCTCTCTCTTCTCCTTCTGGGACCCCTATAATGCAAATGTTGTTGCATTTAATGTTGTCCCAGAGGTCTCTTAGGCTGTCTTCATTTCTTTTCATTCTTTTTCTTTATTCTGTTCCACAGCAGTGAATTCCACCAGTGTTTCTTCCAGGTCACTTATCTGTTCTTCTGCCTCAGTTATTCTGGTATTGATTCCTTCTAGTGTAGTTTTCATTTCAGTTATTGTATTGTTCGTCTCTGTTTGTTTTTTCTTTAATTCTTCTAAGTCTTTGTTAAACATTTCTTGCATCTTCTCGATCTTTGCCTTCATTCTTTTTCCGAGGTCCTGGATCATCTTCACTATCATTATTCTGAATTCTTTTTCTGGATGATTGCCTATCTCCATTTAGTTGTTTTTCTGGGTTTTTATCTTGTTCCTTCATCTGGTACATAGTCCTCTGCCTTTTCATCTTGTCTGTCTTTCTGTGAATGTGGTTTTTGTTCTACAGGCTGCAGGATTGTAGTTCTTCCTTCTGCTGTCTGCCCTCTGGTGGATGAGGCTATCTATGAGGCTTGTGCAAGTTTCCTGATGGGAGGGACTGGTGGTGAGTGGAGCTGGCTGTTCCCCTCGGGACTCATTTATTTTTCCAGCATCTAGAGGTACCTGCACTTCTTGGCCTGTGGCCCCTTCATCTGCAGAGTGGGAATTGGCAGGCCAGGTCCTTATCTCGCTGCCATCTCCCTGTTTCTCCCGCTTCTGCTGAATTTGCTTTTTTAAAATCGTAATTATTGTACTGAGAATCAGGTCTCTTCCTGAGTTCAGGTGGTCAATGAGATCCTTACAGTGTGTGCTCTTTGGATGAAGCTAAAGTTCTAAAGCAGGGCTGTCTGAATATTTATTTCTGCTTTCATCGTTTGAGGGTGATTTAGGGCCTTCTCTTGGGCAATGGATTCTAAGCTCAACCCTGTCTCTCAGGTTCCTTCTAGGGTGGGTCACCAGCCCCAAGCAAACTGTTCACTTGCGTTGAATGCAAAAATATTGTATTGCATGGGGTACAGCAGGCATAGGAGGAGGGATTTACAGGTGTATGGCTTTATTTCTAAATGCAGTTTAATACTTTGAACACAGATGGGATTTTACATTTCCTACTTCTTCAATTGTGAATTCCTAGCAGCCTCATCTTAGACCCAATTCTTAGGGAAAGCTAAACTTTCTTTGTTGAGCTTTTGAGTCAGATGCTTCATTTGAGATTAAAACTGCCTTCTCCATAGCCATCGAAATTCCTTTTTGGTCCCTTTCATCCCTTTGAACCCATCCACAAGTATTATCCTTTGGTAACAAATAATCATGTGAATAATGATTATTCTCCAGTTTAGTTAGTGCTATCTTGCTACACAACCCTCGCTGTCCTTAGATGGATTTTTCCAGAACACAAAACCTCTTAACCTGGGATCTCATGACATTCCAGAGGATCATATGGCAATCATAGTATCCCAGTCTTCATGTTTGTAGCCCAGTATATACCCACGGAACATCTATGTTCATGGCTTGTGCTCAGAGGAAAAAAACACAAGGAACCAACCATTTTATGAAAAGAGAAGGCTTATCCCCAGTGAAGAACATGTTAAATAGTGTCATCCTTAAATGCCACGTCTGTTAACTAAATAGTAAGTTTGTTGAACATACATTAGAGTTTCTTACAGTATTCCTGCACCACTACCCCCAATAAGTCAAATTTGTTAACTTGTAGTTTGTTTGGTAGATTATGTAGAATATCCTTGGCTACTCATTACAGAAAAACAGCTTGAATTGACTTAGATCTACAGGGGAATTGATTGGAAGGCTTATGATGTACCTAGGAGAAAGGAAGGAGTGTGGCAATTGTCAGAGACAACTGGAACCAGGGATTTGAATGCTGCCAGGGTGCTCAGTCTTTTCTATTTCAACGTCTGCTTCTGTCTGCAGCTTGGCTTAGTTCTCTCAGACCAGCTTTCTTCTCAATGCAGGGCACATGGCAGCTGGCAGGTCTCATGCCTTTAGATGCCAATTTCATCACCGCCTGAGAGAGACTTCTTATGCCTTAATTTCACTTTGAAAAATCTTGAGGAAGGACTGTGATTGATTCTTCTTGGGCCATATGCCCTTACCCATACAAATACAGATCAACTTTGGCCAGAAGATTAGGGTGCCATGACTGGCCCAGCTTTGGACAGGTGCACACGCCTAGCCTGTGGCTAGTTGGAGTGAGAAAATGACAGCGTATATTTGAATCACATTGTGGGCTTTCATGGTGAGGTAAGGGTGACACTTCCCAGAAGAAGAGGGGGTGCTATTTTTGGAATAAAAAGGGAAAGAGTATTCTGGGAAGAAAGGAAAAAAATGTATGTTTATTATGGTTTGACCTATATTTTAGGAATTTTAGACCACTTTTAAGTATAATAGATAACTTGTTTACACTTTCATTAGATATCACTAAATCATACTTAAAATTATTTAGGAGCTGAAAGTGCAATAAGAAATATGGTGATTAATTAATTCAGCATAGTTGAAGAGATCTTTGCTACTATACAGCTTTGATAACTGAACATGTTTAGACCATGGGGTTCAGCAGAATTTTTGGCAAAAAATTTGAAAAAATTCTTGTCTTCAAATTTCTTTAATGATTCAAGTACTAAATAGCTGGCAGGGTGTGTGGAGCTCTCTGGAAGTCCCTGAGCTTCCTTCAAGGAGCACATCTGCTTTTATTGACTCTGAGGCCTGAACATTATATCCAGGTTATTGCAGTTGGTTGATTTGTTGTGGAACAGAAGGAGTATTCTGGATCCACGGTGATGTCTTCTTGTACCAAGGCTTAAAAGTATGAAAGGAAGGCAGAAAAAGCAATAGGCAAGAAAGAAGAAAAATGTGAAGAAGAGGTAAGAAAATAAAAGATCAGTTGGGTGATGGAGAAAATTAGATAACTGGGACACTGAGCAGGAGACAGAGTGGCATAGAGGACCAGTGATGAACAGACTCAAGACAGAAAAGTGCTCCAGTGAAGGGGCTCACGGACCCCTTTCTGGAAACTCCCTTGGAATTGTACCCTCGAATGCTGACCCATCTCTGCTACATGTTTGTGTGTAGCACCGTGAGATTCATCATCCAGGTATCCATTCTAAATCTCAGTATTCATTAAAGGAATCTGTGTGCCATTTTGAGGGAATTCCTACTGGTATAGGTTATCAGTCTTGAGCATCATTCATTGCATAGTACTTTAGTTCCCCTGTGTATTCAGGTAGAAAGATCATATCTGGTCATTTCTGTCATTTCAAATATATGAGTAATTTTGTGACTCGGGGTCATTTTGAGATATGGAAAATAATAATAAGCACTGGTAACTGAGAGTTGGAATAGGGAGTCATTTATCAAATGGCTAGTATGTGCAAAACTATTTTAGGTGCTATAGGGGTGGGTGAATCAGTTACAGATTCTGTCTTCAAGGTACTCTTGCTTTAGCAGAGGAGGTTCAAGAATTACTAATCCTAGTTGACAGATAAATCTTCAGATGAGATTTAATACAGAAGATATCAAGCTGTCAGACAAATGTTTGGTCAGTGCCTGGTACATCCAGAAATGAAAAAACTTGATTGGTTTAGCATACTATTTTAGAGAATGGACTTGGAAATTTTAATTTGAGACAGAGTGGTACCAGAAAAATAATACCTTTTATGGTTGGACACTGTATTAAGTTTGTTTGTTACTGTGGCAACAAACAACCCCAAGATTTCAGTGGTTTACTTAACAGGTCTTTATTTCTTACTCATGGGTCTGTAGCTTGATTGTAGTCACTCTAGACTAAGGGTTTGGATCAGTCTGCTTCCTGTGTCTCTCACTGGAGCCTCTGCTGAAGGAATAGTGACAGCTTGGGACGTGCTCTTCTTATGGGTGATAGCAGGACACAGGCGGGTGAGTGGAAACACTCAGAATGTCTTAAAGCCTCAGTTCAGAACTTCTACCCTTCTGTCCACATTCCATTGGTAAAAACAAGTCACATGGCAAACCCCAAAGCAATTAGTTGGAAGTATATTCCACCCACAGGGAAGTCATGACGAAGGTGGGGAGGGAAGGAGGAATTGTGAATAGGTAAGTACATCTACCACAGCCACTAAGATGCCAATGACACACGATTGATTTCAGAGGTAATCTAAAAAGTTGTATTTACCTTTGAGTCTACCTAGAATGACCCTAGTCTTTGTAGTCCAAGTCCGACAAAATTGGAATAGATTGAAATTCTGAGTCACTGAATTCTGGAATGGATTGATCCAGTTTAGATGCCGTTAGGTTGGAAATAGCCCAGGGCCAATTGGTTCATCACTTTAGTGTGGCTTTTTTCAAAGGTCACTCTGCAACTTGTAGACGTGTTATTTAAGGAAATCCAAGAAATGAAAGTTAGAATTTTATTTAAAGGACATATAATACCAATCCTTCGGAGTTTATTGAATAAATACTGTTATAACAACACGAAATTCACTTTGAGTGACAAATTTTGCATTAGAACTCTTTTTATGTCTTTAAAAAAATTCTGTTGGCTTGAGATTTAATAGGACAAGCTCATTTTCAGGATTCCCTCTTATAAGAAATAATTCTTTACTTTTTAAACAATACTCAGTGGTTCTTTTTTGAGGTTAGGTTTTCCAATATTAATTTACAAATTCATTAGATATCTGACTAGAAGGATAGAGGTGATCAAACATGGGGAGTCACAGCTAGTTGAAGGTAAGTCATAAATGCAAATAAAGTTAATGATATAATTCAGTGGAAAATAGGATTCAGTTTATGAAATATTTGATTTTTTATCAAGTTACATAGGCATATCCCTTTTACTGGATGAGATGTAACTTTAGCAATGCTCTGCACACAAGGAACACTAGCAGATATTGTTGGTTAATGATTATTCATACTGACCTATTCCCTTCTCATGCACATGAATCACTTCTACTGGTTGCTTGAAAGGTTACCATGAAAGTAGATGCACTTTTTTTTTTTTTTTAAAGAAATGCCATGTTACTCAACATTAATTTAACTCAGGAAACGAAAACTGGTACTGCATACAGTTGAAACTACGAGGGAATTTATATTGGTGAGATGAAATTACTCAGATTAGGAGTTCAATCGCTTATAGAGACTTTTAGAGTAAAAAGTTATCCTAGGAAACGTTTAATGACCTCACACCAAAGTTTTAGATTTTATTTGAGTGAGAATGCCTGCAGCAGGGTCGCTGGTTCTTATAAAAGGTGTATGCCTTCTACGTGTAAAATTAAGATTTAAGACATAAAAAAATAAGTGAAAGAAATAATTGTAAGTGACATTGTCCTGTTTTTGTTGCAGTTGCCACACAATTTTTAGGTAGTATGCCCTTTTCCTTTTACCATTTTGCATAGCCAGAAGGGAAAATACTTGAAAACATTACACAATACTGTCTCTCTAGCTCAGACTTCAGGGAAGGATTTATGCAGAATAGATTAGAAAATTAGAGAATGTGAGGGAAAATAGAGTCTAATCAGCATTTAGGTCTTTATTCATCAATACCACACATTCATTGGTTCAAAATTGCCTTGACTTTCAGCTACCTGCAAATGATCTTGAAGAAACTGGTTTGTAATAAACCTCTTCGACTTCTGCCTGGCTCTTTGCAGTCATTATCTTGTTCCCTGCTGAGTTTAAAATTAAAAGTTCTATCAGAAAAGCAAGCAAAGAGGCTGATGCTCTTTCTCTCTTTCTGTCACATTATTTTATTTTATTAAAAAAATTTAAAACCCATAGTGGGCTTAATATACAATGGTTATAGTGGTTGTAACTATTATTTTGACATTCTGAGAAGCTAGATACAAATAGACTCTCAAGAAAAGAGATGTACTGTGACTTATATGCCAGAATTTAAGGTGGAGTTAGGGAGTTTTATGTTACCTGCTGAATTTTCGCTTCTAAGATGCTGGGAACCGCTGGGCACACATTTCCTGTGATGCTGACTGCTCTGTGCTCTTAGTCCCCTTGGTTGGCTGAGGCTGACTTTGAGGGAAGCCAGGTGTTAATGTTGGAAGGCTTTATTAGCTTACACGTGTGCTTTCTTCCCAAATTACTTTTCGCTCAAAAATCTCACCTGAGGTTTTTACCCCTTAGGATGTTATGCATTTTTATGTAGTTCTGCAACCTGTCATTAATAGAGAGTTTAAATAGATCAGTTTGTATTTATAGCAACAAACATATGTGATACTGAAACAGTGAGTGAGTGATAACTTTATAATGTCCCTTCATGGGACATTCACGTCCCATGATAGAATAGCAGTGAGCTTCTGTTCTATATAGCCAGGGTTAGGTCTGTTGTTTAAACACTGACTTCACAGCACTCTCTCTTTTTTTAACGTTGAAGTAATTTTAGATTTACAGAAAAGTTTTAAGAGTAGTACAGATAACTCCCATGTGTTCTCTACTCAGATTCACCAGTTTTCAGTATTTTGCCAGGTTGATTTTATTCTCTTCCTTTCTCTTTCTTTCCTCTCCTCCCCCCATATATAACATATAATAGATAACATATAATATATGCATCTATGTTTCTATGTGTATATACTCACACATATGTATGTGTGAGTATATATACCCACAAACGTTGTTATTGAACCAGTTGAGAGTAGGCTGTATGCATCATGCCCCTTTAACAGTACTTCTGTATGCTCTGCTGAGTATACTCATGATGCTTGCTGATTGGTATAGTAATGATTTTTACAGATTTTTAAATTAAAAAAATTTTAATTAAAAATTTAAATTTAACATTTTATTCAGATTCATATGCCTAGAATTTTTGATACATTAAGAGATATTGATTCAGGTTCTAAACTTTACATTTGAGAAAACTGAGGCCAGACATTTGATATGATTTACATTAACTTACATAGCCATTAGGTTTTAGAAGTGATTTGAACCAACTCTGATAATGCTTTCCATTTTACTAAATAATAACCAATAAAAGTTGTGCTTTATCACTGTGCTATAATGCCTCCTGATAGTATTCCTGTTCACAGAGATATTTCGTTCCATTTTGTTTTGGTTTATTGAACGATGTAATTAGTAAGTTATTTAATTTGGAGATGGTTTCATAGTACATTTGGCATTTTTTTTTTTTTTTTTTTTTTTTTTGCGGTACGCGGGCCTCTCACTGTTGTGGCCTCTCCCGTTGCGGAGCACAGGGAGAGGCCACAACAGTGAGAGG